>NW_016107404.1:4271953-4299116 GCF_001604975.1 Cebus imitator
GTTCCTAAACGGCCATCTTGGATCCACCTCCGAGATTTAATCTAATGATTAAAGAATGCTCTCCTTCCCCTATGCCTTACCATCGCACCAGTGAAGCCACCAATAGCAACACTGGATTAGAGATGAGAAAGTTTACAATACACAGACTCATTCTTGAAGAGTAATATTTAGGAAAGTTCAATGTCAAGAAAAAACAACAATAATAATCCACTAGGGGAATCTGATACCTCTGGCTCCTATGTCTATATCAAGCATTAAACACAACTTCTACCTAGAATAATACAAATCCTCCATCTAAATACCTATTTATCTTAGTTCTTTTATGTATCTTTTGACAAAAACAAAAAAGTTACAAGGCAAGCTAAAGGGCAACAATATGAAGAGATAAAGCAGTCATCAAAACAAACTCAGGAAAATCTAGGCAATATCATTCAGAACATAGTCACTGGCAAAGATTTCATGATAAAAACATCAAAAGCAATTGCAACAAAAGCAAATATTGGCAAATGGAATCTAATTAAACTAAAGAGCTTCTGCATAGCAAAAGAAACTACCAACAGAGTGAACAGACAACCTACAGAAGGGGAGAAAAGTTTTCCATCTGAAAAAGGTCTAATATTTAGCATCAATATGGAATTTAAATTTACAAGAAGAAAACAACCCCATTAAAAAGTGGGCAAAGGACATGAACAGACACTTTATATGAACAGACATACCTGCAGCCAACAAAAATGAAAAAAAAGCTCAACATCACTGATCATTGGAGAAATGCAAATTAAAACTACAATGAGATACTATTTCATACCAATCAGAATGCCTATTAGTAAAAAGTCAAAAAAACAACAGATGATGGTGAGGTCATGGGTTAAAAGGAATACTATTACACTGTTGACGGGAGTATAAAGTGATTCAACTAATCTGGAAGACAGTGTGGCGATTCCTCAAAGACCTAGGGACGGAAATATATTCAACCTAGCAATCCCATTACTGGGTATATACACAAAAGAATATAAATCATCCTATTGTAAGACATAAGCATGCATATGTTCATTGCAGCACTAGTCACCATAACAAAGACATGAAATCAACCTAAATGCTAATCAAGAATGGACAGAAAATATGGTACATATATACCATGGAATACTATGCATTCATAAAAAGGAATTAGATTATATTTTTTGCAGGGACATGGATGGAGCTGGAGGACATTATACTTAGCAAACTAACACCAGAATAAAAAATCAAATACTGCATGTTCTCATTTATAAGTGGGAGCTAAATTATGAGAACACATGGATACATTGTGGAGAAACACACACACACTGGGGCCTGTTGGAGGGCAGGAGATGGGAAGAGTGAGAGGATCTGGAAGAATCGCTCACCAAAGATGTCTTAATACCTGGGTGATGGGATGATCTGTGCAGCAAACCACCATGCACATGTTTACCTGTGTAACAAAACTACACATCCTACACATGTAACCCTGAACTTAAAAGCTGGAAAAGAAAAAAAAAAACAAAAAAACTTGGCTGGGCATGGTGGCTCTCACGTCTGTAATCCCAGCACTTTGGGAGGCCAAGGTAGGCAGATCACTTGAGGTCAGGAGTCCAAGACCAGCCTGCCCAACATGGTAAAACCCTGTCTTTACTAAAAACACACAAAAAAATTAGTCGAATGTGGTGGTGGGTGCCTGTCATCCCAGCTACTTGGGAGGCTAAGGCAGGAGAATCGTTTGAACCCAGGATGCAGAGTTTGCAGTGAACCAAGATCGTGTCACTGCACTCCAGCCTGGGAAACAAGAGTAAAACTCTGTCTTAAAAAAAAAAAAAATTCAGATATAATAAAGATGTTGGAATTATCAGACAGGGAACTTAAATTAACTATGTTTAATATATTAAGAACTCTAGTGGAAAACTAGAAAATATGCAAGAACAGAAGGATAATGTAAGCAGAGACATGAAAATGCTAAAAACCCATGAAAATAATAAAAATAAAAATGTAATAGAAATGAAAAATGCCTTTGATGGGTTTATTAGTAATCTTGGCACAGCAAAGGAAAAAGTCAGTGAGCCTGAAAACTGGTCAATAGAAACTTCCCAACCCAAAATGCAAAGTAAAAAACAAATGAAACAAACAAACAAAACAACAGAACATTGAGGAGCTAAAGCAACAATCAAATAGTATAACACATGCATAAATGGAATACCAGAAGAAGAGAGAACAGAGTAGGAAAACATTTAAAGAAATAATGGCTAGAACTTCCCCCAAATTAATGACAAACACTAAACCAAATATTTAGGAAGCTCAGAGAACACCAAGTAGGAGAAAAATACACCATATTTAAACTTTACAAAACCAAAGACAGAAAAAAATTTGAAAGAATCTGGGGGGAAATAATGCCTTAACTACAGAGAAACAATAATAAGAATTAGTGTAGATTTCTTGTCAGAAAGCTTACAAACAATAAAGTGAAGTGAATTATTGAAAGTACTGAATCAAAAACCTGCAAATCTAGAGTTTTATAGTCAGCAAAATTAAGTGGAAGAGATGGAATAAAAAAAGCCAAGACCATTAGCCCAAAAAGGGCAGGATACAAAATCAATTACTCTTACAATAAAAATATGCTACTGATTGCTCTATGATTGCATTTTGATCCCAAACTTCTTTATTCACTACACAATACCTATGTTTCATAAACGTTAAAATCAACCATAGCCACTGCAATTTCTTCCTTAGCTGAGTCTTTCCCTCATTGGTGTTATAATGAGTGAGACTGACTCCATGTCTTTTATATTAGAAATGAGACTCATCTGATGGTTAAACTGCTAAAATCTGCCACAGTGGATGAGATTAATGAACTGTGAATGAGTGATTCAGGTCACTGGATATTTCTAAGAGACCTGAGATGATTGCAAGGAACCGTAAGTGGAAAAAGACCATGATTTATTAAATGGAAATCAAATCACTGGTCCTTTGTCTAATTTGGAGCAAGAGTATCTGCAGGTAAAGAGCTGCTCAGTTTGTGTAATTTACAAAAGGGGTATCCTCTGAGTCCAGTGATAGAGAGTTCATCTAGACATTAAGTGTAGAGGACTTAGTCACTGCAGAGCTGACGACTGATGTTAGTCCATTCTCACCAAGGCCTAAAGAGAATATCTTCCACAAAAATCTTGTTTTTGCTCTCTGATCTTTGGTGTTCACTAAACCAATGTCTTTGCTTGGCATTCCCAAATATTCTTGTTTTGAAAATAAGGTATAATAAATAGGAAACATGAGCACAGTTGTCCATAGACAATTTTAAATTAATCAATAGAAAGTCTTGTTTCAATGTAGTTTATAAGTTGACAGATAAGCTAGTCTTTGCAAATATAGTTTGATCAATTCCAGATGCAAAAGGCTAAGGGCCACTGGGTCATTGTCAAGATAATGCTACCTGTTAAGACTCCTTGATGGCTGACATTCAGGCTCCTCTTGGCAAAAACTAAGCATCTCAGTTTGCTCGGCTCCTTCTTAGCCACAGTAAGCCTTATAATAATACTCATTTATGCTTACAGTGCTTATATGTACATTTTATTGGCTTTGCATAGCCCTGTAAGGGGAGCAATCTAAAAGGTAGTGTGTCCATTTTAGAATCAAGGAAAGTAAATCTCAAAGAGGTTAAAGTGTCATCCAGAGTCACACAGGAAGTATGTGTCAAAAACCAAACCCGATCTTCCATCCAATAATTCACTTGTTTTCTCAAAGAATATTCCTTGGAATATTAGCTATGTGATATTGTCTAAAAAATTCCTGATGATCTTGTTAACTGCATATTGTTTTTATATTTTTACGACAAAATAACAAAGATCCTCAAGCCTAATAAATGTTTCAACAAATCGTTTGTAGAGAAATCCAGCATGTCCTGTGTCAATTTTAGAATCAAGGAAAGTAAATCTCAAAGAGGTTAAAGTGTCATCCAGAGTCACACCGGAAGTATGTATCAAAAACCAAACCCTAACTTCCATCCAATAATTCACTTGTTTTCTCAAAGAATATTCTTTGGAATATTAGCTATGTGATATTGTCTATTTAAAAATTCCTGATGATCTTGTTAACTGCATATTGCTTTTAAATTTTTATGACAAAATAACAAAGATCCTCAAGCCTAATAAATGTTTCAACAAATCTTTTGTAGAGAAATCCAGCATGTCCTAGTTCTATTTTATTTGTGAAACAATTTTTCATTGATCACCTATTAATATTACTATCCCCATCAAAAAATAAATAGTTTGGGACATTTTCCAGTGCATCCTTCTCGATATATCCATGGAACCAGTGTGGTCAAGGCTGCCATCATCTCTTATATAAAAGTAATATGTTCCTAACTATCATTCTGTTTCTGTCCTTATGCCCTGTGGCAGAGACTACAATATGTTCTCCAAAACCCATTTCTTTTTCCTACTGAACACAGATTTAAACAGTATCTCCCAGTTTCCTTTGCTGTTTGGTACAGCAGATGATTGAGTTCTTGCCTGTGAGTTTCTGATGAAAACAATACACACTGCTTCTCAAGTGCTTTCCTTCTCTCTTCCCCGACTGCAAAAAAGTAGAAGGAGGCAGTAGGTACTCTTGGGGTGGAGACTCTAAGGGAACCACAAGCTCCACAAGCTGAATCTTTCACCAATTACATGGACTAGAATTCCTCTCTGCCAAACACATTCATTTAGTTATATAAATAAGAGAATAAAATGATTACTGTGTTAAGCCAGTGAGACTTAAGTTTTTTTTTTTTAAACTGTCATTTATCTAATCTGACTAAAGCACCTCCCTTTTAAGTTCTTTACACATTAGCCAGATTGATCACAGTAAAATATAGGTCAATTCATGTCATTCCATTGCCTGGCATTCTTAGAGGTATCCCTTATCACTCAGTTTAAAAAACAAAATCCTGGCCGGGTGCGGTGGCTCAAGCCTGTAATCCCAGCACTTCGGGAAGCCGAGGTAGGTGGGTCATGAGGTCAGGAGTTCAAGACCAGCCTGGCCAATATGGTGAGACGCAGTCTCTTCTAAAAGTACAGAAATTAGCGGGCATGGTGGCAGTCGCCTGTAGTCCCAGCTACTTGAGAGGCAGGAGAATCACTGGAACCCGGGATGTGCTGAGAGGTCGGAGATTGTGATTTGATAATGTTAGATTACTACCAAAACAACTAGAAAGACTGATTCATATCAAGATTGAATGTGTAAGAATTTCCATAAACTTTCCAAAGATAAAATTCTATTATTATATGCTCAAATTTAAATTTGTGGAGTAGAATGTCTAGTATATGTATATATTGCTCACTATCCTTTGAGAATGCTTAAACCTAAAATGAGTAAATTGGAACAAAATAATCTGACATTTGCCTTTGACATTAAGGCTCCTAATTTCCCTAAAAAGTATTCTGTTTTGTCCAATTCATCAGAACCTTCAGTCTATTGGATATTTTAAAACAATACATATGAGTGTGATCACATTAATGAAACCAAGAAGACACTTATTTCTGACACGGCTGCTTTTGTTGTTCTAGCTCTTAAAATGTTCAAAACAAATGCCAAATATCAATTAGAGTCCAGTGTAGTGTGATACCTATGGGAGCACATTTCTGATGGAAACTGGCAAGCTCCCAATTTATCTTCATATTGCTCAATATTTGATTATAATGATTTTCAGAAGCTAAAATTATTAACTTTTTCTTCAAAGCAAGGTTTGATAACTAATAATCTCTAACTGTATTCTCTAGCTAAATACATGAATATGTTTTGGGTATTTCAGATAGGAACGATGGTGTTCAGTTATCCTTGCCTACAGTACTTCCAACTAAGGCAAGAAAGGAAAGGTACCTAACGAAGGTCATGAATCAATTAGCTCATTGTGGAGGACTGGATCTTAGCCCTGCTGGAGAATCTCTGCAGTGCAGGACACATCCCCGAGAGACATCCAACCTTAGGGATGAGAGAGGTGGGGTATTTCTTTATGCACTGTCTGCTACCAGTCACTGATTGAGGGTTGCGCCTGGCAACCTTTAATGTCCCATCATTTCTGGACTGCCACATAGGTGGGAAAGTGAAGTTCAGCAGGGAAAGGAAGTCCTTAGTATTTTCTTGCCTATTATATTGGCAGTTGGGTATTAGGCTGGCATAAACTGTAGGGGTAAGAGAATATGGGCAGGGCATTGACGGACTGACTGCATCTACCACAGATGTTGAGAAACGCTGAAAAAGAGATCTCTCTTGTCATGATCTCTGGGTGATACACTGTAGGGTCCCCCAATTTCCCCCTCCCTTCTTTCTCTGTCCTGACCCAGAAGCATGGTGACTTAACTGCTCTGTGACTCAGCCAGCTGCATGTTTTCCCCTTCAGTCTTGAACCTTCTTAGGGAAACCTAGAATCTGTGTATTTTTGAAACACAGCTTCCTGGAAATAGCCATATAAGCCCTATAACAATTTGGCTGTGAAATAAAGATGTTTCATAACCTAAAAATTCCTACTAGCTGAGGCGATCTGCAAACATTCTATTCCTCTGGGTTAGAAGGCATTTCTCTTGCAGCAAAGAAAGAACTGGCAAGCTTTAAAACATGTCCCAGACCACTCTCTTTGATGTTTATGTTTCTTGAGTGCTTGTATCCTTGAAGCTACTGGTAAAATTTGAGACTGGATAAACTCTCTGTTCTACATTCTACTGAACAATTTGATCCTTTGTGTTAATTCAGTGCAAAATATAAACACCCATCTTTCCCTCAGAGTTCAGAAGCAAATGACATAGAGACAGAATGCATAGCATGATGGATTAAAGAACATACCTTTTATAGGCAAACACAGTGAGTTTCCTCAGATTTTACCCTGAATAACAAAGAGCAGAGAATCAGCTCTTTATTAGTAGTATTAGTATCTAAATTAGCTTCTAAATCCCATAGAGGTTAAGCTGGACCACCGCAAGCCACCCACACAGGAGCATTCTACTTACTGGATGATAAACAGTACATCAGAATGTGTATCTAATTATAAAAAGAACAAGAAAGGAGCTCTAATTTCCAATCAGATAAGTCACTCTTCATCCATAGGAGAGGAGAAAATTTGAGGTGGGAAAAAAGGCCAGGAGTGTTACTCTTCAAAATCTCTTCAAATGGAAGTCCCTGTTAATGTTCTGAATGTTGTTATCCCCTCAAAATTCATGTGGAAACTTAATCCTCAATGTGTTGGTATTAAAGATGGAGTCTTTGAGAAGTGACTAGATCTTGGGGGTGGAACCCCCATAAATGAAATTAATGCCCTTATACAAGAAGCTTAAAAGTAAAAACCAAATCCTAAGTCCCCCAGCCAACTGAATTTCCTGGACTGAATTCTGGGCACCTATTTTTTTATATACAGCTCCGACGTTTCCACACAGAGCCCATTTCAACTGCTTGGATGTTGGTATCATCCACTGACAATTCAGAGTCAATCTGCATGTTACGCACACAGCCTTTCCAGTACTGTCATATCTGTCTTGTATCTTACATTTTTATATCCATTGGATTACTTGCCCTAAACCACATCATAATCCTCATCTCGCTTGAAATGCCCTCTCATATTACCATCCTTAGCAGCAGGTACTGATTCCATCTCAAGTGCTAGGTTCTGAAGGCTGCATAGTTTGACCCATGCTTTGCTCACAATCATGTTTACCACCAGGCCCCAATATCTGTGCTCTGCATGTGACCTTCTCTTTCCTGCCCTGTAGAGCTAGGCCAAAAATTTACAGTTAAAGAAGTATAGAGTAGTTAGGAAAACCTCTTTTCTAAATCTCCCGTTCTACAAATGAGAGAACATGTTTCAAGGAATGTATGGTCAGTTTAAATTCAAATGATCTGATTTTAATGCTATGCTCTTTTTAAGCAGGAAAAGAGACACTTTGTTCAGAGTAGCTGTTTTTTATTTCTATTCTCTATCCACCTGTATTTATCTTTCAATGTGAGCTTAAGTCTCACTCATCACTTTTATAACTACTCCTACGTAATCTTATTTCTCCCATTTTTAATTCTTTGTATGTAGTTATTTTCAATGAGTTTAGACTATAATTAGTTTCATTATTTGTATATAATATTTCTTCCTCCCTGAGGGCATAAGACATGTCTTATACTTCTTTGGTAATTCCCATTTCAGTTAGTGAAATGTCAGTTATATTTAGAAAGAAAATCTTCCCGTTTACAAATACTGTTTTTTTCTTTTAATTATTTCCTTTAAAATAAAGTACTTGTAATGTGATTGTCGGTTAATCATATGCTTAAATGCATAAACTTTTATTAAAAGCTTCCAGTTGGTTCTTTCAGTCATTTTTGCTTCCAGGGAAAATATGTGATTCTCGAATAAGGCAAAATAAAGAATCATTAACATAATGAATGCATTACACCCTGATAATCTTAGCACTTCAACATTATGATAATTAGTAATCTTGAAATTACTAAATGATTGGCATACTAGGGTTCACTACTTGACATGTACTTTTCCATGCTGAGAACAAAATACACATGAGTACGCCTCAGTGCTGACTCTTGAAAACTACAAGTAAGTCGGTACGTTCATAATTTGCAATGAATGGTTATTTCCATTTAAAGAGGAATAGTGGTATTATATAATTAAATATCTTAACCAATCAGGTCAGTAGAAGTACAAATTTGTCAATTCCATCTATAATTCAAATTGTATCATCTCTTAATGACCAACAGTAAACACAAAAGATAAGCACTTAAGTTTTCCTCTTGATTAGCAAGATACACTGCTAAAATTGGAATTATAGGCCAGGCATGGTGGCTCACACCTGTAATCTTAGCACTTTGAGAGGCTGAAGTTGGTAGATCACCTGATGTCAGGAGTTTGAGACCAACATGGCCAACATGGTAAAACCCTTGCTCTACTAAAAATACAAAAATTAGCTAGGTATGGTGGCAGATGCCTGTAATCTCAGCTACTAGGGAGGCTGAGGCAGGAGGTAGCTTGAACCTGGTAGGCAGAGGTTGCAGTGAGCAGAGATGGAGCCATTGCACTCCAGCCTAGTGACAGGGCAAGACGCTGTCTCAAAAAATAATAATAAAATAAAATTGAAATTACAATCATGTTAAAAAAAGTTTTAAGAACTTAGTTGGGCCAGGCCAGACACTTGGCTATATGATGTGAACGTTATCTCAAACCTTTTTTTTTTCGTTTTTTAATACTTTGAGTTTTGGGATACATGTGTAGAACGTGCAGGTTTGTTACATAGGTATACACATGCCTTGGTGGTTTGCTGTACCCATCAACCCTTCATCCACATTAGGTATTTCTCCTAATGCTATCCGTTCCCTAGCCCCTCATCCCTTGACAGCCCCCAGTGTGTGATTTCCCCTTCCTGTGTCCATATGTTCTCATTGTTCAATTCCCACTTATGAGTGAGAACATGTGGTGTTTGGTTTTCTGCTCCTGTGTTCGTGTGATGAAAACGATGGTTTCTAGCTTCATCCATGTCCCTTCAAAGGACATGAACTCATCATTTTTATGGCTGCATAGTACTCTATGGTATGTATGTGCCACATTTTCTTTATCCAGTCTATCATTGATGGGCATTGGGGTTGATTCCATGTCTTTGCTACTGTAAACAGTACTGCAATAAACATATATGTGTGTATGTCTTTACAGGAGAATGATGTATAATCCTTTGGGTACTGGGATTGCTGGGTCAAATGGTATTTCTAGTTCTAGATCCTTGAGAAATTATCACACCATCTTCCACAATGGTTGAACTAATTTACACTCTCATCAACAGTGTAAAAGCATTTCGATTTCTCCACATGCTCTCCAGCATCTGTTGTTTCCTGACTTTTTAATGATTGCCATTCTAACTGGTGACAGATGCTCTCTCATTGTGGTTTTGATTTGCATTTTTTCTTTAATGACCAGTGATAATGAGCTTTTTTTCATATGTTTGCTGGCTGCATAAATGCCTCCCTTTGTAGTGTGGTGACTCCCCAAGGTTCTAGAAATAGAAATACCATTTGACCCAGCAATCTCATTACTGCGTATATATCCAAAGGATTACAAACCACTCTATTATAAAGACACATGCACACTTATATTTATTGTGGCACTGTTTACAATAGCAAAGACTTGGAACCAACCCCAGTGTCCATCAATGACAGACAGGATAAAGAAAATGTGGCACATGTACACCACGGAATACTATGCAGCCATACAAAAGGATGAGTTCATGTACTTTGCAAGGACATGGGTGAAGCTGGAAACCATCATTCTCAGCAAACTGACATGAGAACAGAAAACCAAACATCACATGTTCTCACTCATAAGTGGGTGTTGAACAATGAGAACACATGGACACGGGGAGGGGAAAATCACACACTAAGACCTGTTGGGGGTCGGGGAGGTTAGGGGAGGGATAGCAGAGAATGAGGGGTTTGGGGAGGGATAACATTAGGAGAAATACCTAATGTAGATGACGGGGGGATGGATGCAACAAACCACCATGCATGTGTATACCTATGTAACAAACCTGCAAGTTCTGCATACGTACCCCAGAACTTAAAGTATAATAAAAATAATTCAATAAATAAATAAATAAAGAGCTTCTGTACAGCAAAAAAATAATGTCTTTCTTTGAGAAGTGTCTGTTCATATCCTTCATCCACTTTTTGATGGAGTTGTTTTTTTCTTGTAAATTTGTTTAAGTTCTTTGTAGATTCTGGATATTAGCCCTTTGTCAGATCGACAGATAGCAAATATTTTCTCCCACCCTGTAGTTTGTCTGTTCGATTCTGATGATAGTTTCTTTTGCTATGCAGAAGCTCCTTAGTTTAATTAGATTCCATTTGTCCATTTTGGCTTTTGTTGCCAGTTTTTGGTATTTTAGTAATAAAGTCTTTGCCCATGCCTATATCCTGAATGATATTGCCTAGGTTTTCTTCTACGGTTTTTATGGTTTTAGGTCTTAACATTTAAAACCCCATTTTGTAAAATGGAAAGTGAGACCCTCACAGGTTAAATAATTTCATAATCCCTATCTTGCAAAAAGGTCAGTTTGTTACTATGTATTGCTACATCTGTGTCTATTTATTTTCTTATATTTTAGGGATATACTACACATTATAGGAGTTAATAGCAGATAATTGATGTAAAATTTCTAACATCATGAAAAGTATTGAAGTAATCTATTGAGAATACTCCTGCTTTCCTTTCTTCTTGCTTATCCTTACTGCTCAAAATGGGGTCCCCAGAAGGCTATCTGGAAACTTGTTAGAAAAAAAGTGTTCAAGGTCTCCAACCTACAACTCAGAGTCTGTACTTTTAAAATATTGTCAGGTGGTTAAATGCACATTGGAGTTAAAAAAAGGTCCTCCTTTCTGCATTTCAGATACATAGGGAGTGAGTAGAGCAGAATGAAGCTGTCTATGGATTATGTATTCAACCTTAGAGAAACAATAATTATTTTTATTGTTATTTATTAAGCAACACTCATATCTTTACAGCTCTAAGCATGTCAAACAATTTTATCAGGAAAATAAATAAAAGCACAAACTATGAACCAAAGGACATACACAAAAGCAAAGAAAAACTTCAAAGGCTCAGAATATGAAAGTGGTAGAATTCTGGAGTACAGAGCTGCATTCCTTTTCCCCACTCAGATCAAAGAACTGATTTTCACCTGTCAATATATTTTAATATTGGCTATGTGTAAACTTCAGGTCCTACAGATAGCAAACAGAATTCAAAAATTATACTGATGGCAGAGTAGTGACAAGACAATCTCAAGATCTAAAAAGTATAGAAAAATGTGATTTAACTTGTATACAGTTAAACTTGAAGGTAGTTAGTAATGACAGATTAAAGAAAAGAAGTTAAATTGCCCTCAGAAGAATTACAAACAAAAGATAAGCTGATTTACCCTCAAAATCCAATTGGCTAGTGACTATGAATGATGTCAAAACAACAGCAGTTTAAGACAACAGATTCCTGGATAAGGAAGGTTTTTATTCTCTATCTTGGTTAAAGAAAACATAGTTTTAACTTTCTTTCTCCCCCATAAGTATCTTCCAAATCCCAATTTCGAGTTTGCTTCTAGATTTAGACAGCTCTCAATTTAGAAATGCTTGCTTTGTTTACAGTATACACTTCTGTGTATCATTCACTGATACTCTCAAATCAATTCATATATCAGCAATTTAACGTTTCAAGCTATACTGTGATAGAGCTGTGTATTTCTCTTTAGGTCATATCTACATTGCCATTTTGATATGAAGAGTAGAGTTTGTGCAGCAATTTGAATATTGTATTGTATCTTCAGTTCATTAATTTGAAAAATCAAAGTACTATAAATAATAAGTATGTCACAAAAAATGCAATGCATCTGAGATTAAAAAAAAAAAAAGAAACAAAAGAAATGTTTATTTTACTTCAGAACCAAATTAGAGGTCATATGCAGAAATCAGAAAATAAAAGTGCAGAAAATTCCCCAGAATGTAACAGCTTTGTTAGAGACCTTAAGCAAACAGAAGGGGGGAATATTAATCCTTGATAATAGTTTTATCACTTCCTACTAGATACAATATTGCCCTGTGTAGTTTGTAATTATTTTCCAACTTACCTAATGATCTGACCCAGGGGGAAGGGGTGGTGTCCCAGTATTCTCACTTGTATCATGACAAAACAGTAGTTTTTTCAGTAATTAACAAAGTATTAAAGGTCTGCCCTATTTACATAAGAGAAATAAACTAGCTTTGTCAAATATCAGCTTCCTCTTAGGAAAACAATGCATTTTGTGACGTGCGAAATTAACCTCAAAGAGCCATACAACTAATGTCAGGTAGATGAAAAGACGAAGGTCTAGTAAAAGATGGCTAGCATTCATTGAGAACTATTATGTGTCAGCAACTGTGCTAATCTCGTCACAAGAATCATTTGACATAATTCAATATACCATGAGGAAGGTACTGATACTTAACAGATAAGATGCCAGAGGAAAGGAGAGTACAACACGTTCCCCAGGATACACACAGGGTGCTAGAACCCAAGCTATTTTCACTTCAGCAAACTTTCTTGGCCATTTACAGTAGATGGTGGCAAGTGCTTGTCATATGTTATCTAATTTGATCATCACTCTAACTGTATGATGTACTTTTGCATTTTCACAGACACACAGAAATTTGTAACTTAATGTTTTCTCACCCCACTCGCATCCAATCTTTAGGTCCGATTTACTCTGTCTTAGATGAATGGATGGATGGATGATTGATAGACAGATAGATAGATAAATAGATAGATAGATCTATCTAACTTGAATCTTTTCTATCCGTCCTTCTTTCATTACTTGGTTCAGGTGGCTGTCAGATCATAATAGTCTTTTTGAGCTACCTATTTTCTTCCACTCTTGTACTCCTCCAAACCAGTCTCTACAAAGAAGTCAGAGTGATCACACTGAAAAGTGAATCCCCTCATAGGAACAAATCATTTTAGAACTCTTCAATAGCTTCTAACAGCTTCTTACAGCTGAAGTACAAAGTAAGCAATCAGTATATTGAACAAAGAATTTTCGTTGAGGAAGCAACTCTGTTACTGTCTCCCACTCTCCATTGGAACCTGCTTAGTTGGGGGTGGGTTCCCGATGTCTGGCACTTGATGAAAATTACAGAATTTATCTTCCCTTTTAACATATAAAATAATGATTAGGATCATGTACTCTGTTACCAGATTCATTGAGTTTAAATCCCAATAACATTGGGCAAGTCATTTAACTGTGTGCCTCAGTTTTCTCTACAAAACGCAGAGTGAAATCAATTTCTGCATTTTAGCATTATTATGAGGAGTAAGAGTTAACAGTTTTTACAACCGCGTTTGACACACAGTAGGGGCTATGCTTGTTAGTTATTTTTCTTATTATTAGGAAATGGAAAAATCTGGCTGACTTTAAAGCCAAAGATATAGTTCAGTAATTTAGTAATTATAAAAGCCCTAACCTGTATGAATAATTTGAGTTTCTAATTTTGTTCACCGTAAAATATCTTCTATTCCCCTTCCCTGCCACCTGTTAGCTGCTATTTCTGTCTCCTCTCTAGGGCCATGCGAAAGAAAAAACGGTGAGAAGAATGCCTAAGTTCGTTCTTGACTGGAATTATTGTAAGATGGCTCAGCAATTTCTGAACGTGACAGGTGTTTAAAGCTTTCTTTCCCTTATGGGATGCTTATGAGAGTTTTTGGCAGACACCACAAAAGAAAGTTGAGTACACTAAGAATATTCCACTGCACATCCTGAGACATAAGCAATATATTGTCCTCTGGTTGTTTGTCCCTACTCAGCTCCTAGATTTCTGATTTTGCATCTACCAATCTTGGAGACAGCTTACCTCGACATTCAGTATCCGAGGCAGGATTTACCGTGGATCCAATACCACTCTCTCTTTACTACCATCAGTGAAAGATTTTCTAGTAAAGTAGCTTGAGTAGCTAAAAGCAAAGCTCTTTCTGTGTTCCCATAACATCCTTTATTTCTCATATAATAGAACTTCTGATACTATGTTACCATTGTTCTTTGTGAATGGTTACTAAAATGAACCATACTGGATAAAATGCAAGAATATGATTTTATACTTTGTTCAATTTCCCCTTTAAACTTCTTCTGTGACAGATAAAATTTCCATTAAAATTCATTGCTTTTCAAGTTACTTCATGGTCTTAAAAATCCCAGTCTAGTCTGATATAAAAACCATGAGAGCTAATCACTTTCACCGTCAATCTTCCAGTTTGTCTTGAAATAGACAAAACAAGAAGTCTGCAGCTTCTTTCTTTCTTTGCCTTGAATTTTCATCTACATTGCCTCTTGACTCCCCCATGTGGGATGGAGAAGTGGTAAAAAGTAGAGGAAAGCTTAAATGGCTGGCACAGTCGCCTTATGTCATTGACACCCTAGAGTGGCTGGTGTCCAAAATCTGTTTTTTGTTTTGTAGGGTACTTGTGACTTATTCAGAGAATCCTCCCCTAGAGACCATATCTGTTATTCCTAAGAAGTGATGCGTCCAAATGCAGGACACTCCTAATGCCCCTTAGTACTCTGTTTACAACCCCCTTTTGCTGTGGTTACTACATCCCTTCAGCAGGTCATCTTGGACAAAGTCCTATCCAAGGCTTCTCACAGTTCTCTTTCTTGTGTGGCAATCATATCAGATTTACAAGAAATATGGTCCATTCCCTGGCTCACATGCCAAAGTTGGTTATATGGTTTGGCTGTGTCCTCATGCAAGTAGCATGCTGAACTATATTCTGAATTATGATCCCCATGTGTTGGGGGAGGGACCTCATAGGAGGTGATTAGATCATGGAGGTCATTCCCCCCAGGCTGTTCTTGTGATAGTGAGCGAATTCTCAGGAGAACTGATGGTTTCATAAGGGCTTTTTCCCCTTGCACTCGGCACTCATTCTCTCTTCTGCCACCCTGTGAAGACATGCCTTCTGCCATGATTGCAAGTTTCCTGATTCCTCCCCAGTCATGTGGAACTGTGAGTCAATTAAACCTCTTTTCATTATGAATTACCCAGTCTTGGGTGTTTCTTCATAGCAGTGTGAGAAAGGACTAATACAGACAGTATCTCCTAGCCCTGCCACCAGGTAAGCAGGGAAGCTGTCCATCCTCTTACCCTTTAAAAGACAAATAAAAATTAAAGATACTTATTTTTATTTTATTTTAGTAAGCCATAAACTAGATTTGATACTTTTCCAGTTCCTGAGGACTCAAGTAAGCTCCGTGTGTGTGTGATACCCTCATTTGATATGGAAGGAAAGAAGAAGCTTTCACCTTCCCAAGAGAGAAAGAAGGGCAAATACCACAGAATGCTGACTTCTTTCAATGAAATTATACTTCCAAATATCAGATTCAAATGAATTCTCAGCCTTGTCTTACTAAGTGTGGAGGGTGGGTGATACTGCGAGAATCATTTCCCTTGTCATCTTTTATAAGTCTAGCTTAGATGGTTCGACACTCTAATTTGAAGTGCATGGTATTTCCTGACTACTGTCTGCAGTCTTAGAGATATTAAGCATCTTATATGTGTAAAAGTCTCCTTTTAACACACTTATACACTATCACTTATGATATTTTCAAGAGGGTATAGAATAATGTCTGTCTTGCTGATACATTGTTTCCCTATCCCTTAGTTCAGTTTTAGTGAACGTGAATACTTGTTGAATAAATAATACATGAGTTAAAATGATTTTGAGGATATTAGCCTTGGTTTTACAGATGGACTGAAATACCTAAGGCTATTAAACCATATATTTGTATGTAGGTGTGTGTGTGTACACACACACACACACACATATATATACACATATACACACACATGTATACACACACAAATATACATCCATGGCCATATCATGGTACATCTAGAAGACACCAATTTCCTAGGTTGTTTATATTGTGGTCTATGTAAATAAATGTGCTTTCCTGAGAATTCCATTTATGTAGATAATGAGAATGGTGCTTCCTGGAATTGTGTAAAACCTTGAATACATACATTATATAAATGTATAAATATTCTAGCATCTGATATTTAATATACTTAGTTAATCACATTTATTAAATATCTACCGTGTACTAAGCTTGATGTTAGAATATATGGTGTTAGATGCCTACAGAGATAAACAAAAATAGAAAATTGTAAGAACAGGTCAGGCGCAGTGGCTCGCAGTGGCTCATACCTATAATCCCAGCACTTTGGGGGGCTGAGGTGGGCAGATCACCTGAGATCAGGAGTTCAAGACCAGCCTGGCCAACATGGTGAAACTCTATCTCTACTAAAAATACAAAAATTAGCTGGGTGTGGTGATGCATGCCTGCAATCCCAGCTACTCAGGAGGCTGAGGCAAGAGAATTGCGTGAACCCAAAGCAGAGATTGCAGTGAGCCAAGAATGTTCCATTATACTCCACCCTGGGTGATAGAGCGAGATTCTGTCTCAAAAAGAAAAAAAGAAAAATGTAAAAACAATAAAAAATGATTATAGGCAAAAATATGTATAAACATACAAAATAATTAGAATAAATTTTAAAATGCTAATGATGTTTTGTCAGGGTCACAAGAAATGAGGATTTTACTTTTCTATTTACTTTTAATGTTTTATGTAAACAGACATAGCTTTCATAGTAAAAATAAACATATTCTAAATGATATTTAGATATTGATGTTTTATGTATTCAGATCACATCAACATGTTTGCACCACAATATTAAAAAAACTTTTTGCCATAACAATTTATCCAAAAGACACCATCCGATAACTGAGAGGAAAATACATAAACCTGAAAATAGAGTGACTCCAGCAATAAGCTAGAAGACTGGACAATGCTAATTTAGAAATATTAATTGTTTATGATTCTGTACAGCATGCAAACACTGGCAGCTAACGATTTAAATAGTCATTTAAAAGGAATATCTCAAATACTTAGCATATTATGAATACACTCAAACTTTTACGGTAATTGCTATCAGTTTTTGTTTTCTATTCCTATACTATTACATTTTTAAAAATTTTTTTCAGAAAAGGTTTTTGCTAAAAAGAAGCTATTTGTTTACTTTCTGTTTGCCTAGCATGTGATGAGGAAACAATATGTGCATTAGTAAATGAGTTAGAACTAATTAGATGTTTATGTTACATCATATAAAGATGGGAGAAAAGAAAACTGACCACACTGTCAACATCTTAAGTTATTTTGATGCCAGTATAGACCCTTAACATGGACTCCTAACAACAATGGTATGGATTTCTTGCACTTAAAACGTACTGGTCACTAAAGTTTTGCATGAAAGTGGCACTTAAGAGGAAAACTATTTTACGTTGGATGTTAGAAGAAAAGCCATGATACTAAAGTGTGTTGAGAGAATCATATTTATTTCTGCCTAATTGTAAGAGTAATTTATCAGTGTTGCCACACTAACACACCAGTACAACACAGCCATACAATGTGATTCCCATTGTATGTTTTTGAATATGAACATTGAACTGTATGTTTGTGAAATTCTTCATTAGTATTGAATACATAGATACATGATTATATTCTCATTCTAGAGACCTAAGATATCTTAGTTATAAGACCTAAGATATCTCTAGTTACAATACAGTGAACGTTAAAAATCATGATGTCATTGTTTATGAATTACATGTAATTTTGTTTTTTTCTTAAGATTTATGTAATCTATAACTTCTAAATTTGCATACAGTAACTTGCACTTACACACTGATTTCAATAACAAAATACACAAACTTTATGTTAAAAATTAAGTTTGAGTTAATAATTTGCATTTAGGCAATGGTCAAACTTGTATATTCTGAGAAATAACCTTAAACATTATAAAATCAAATAACTTTGTCTGCCTTTGAAGGAAATGTACGTCACCACTCTATCTCTTTAAGAGGGACTGGAGGATGAGGAATCAGGTATATAAAAAGAACTATATTCTCCATGTCTTTTTATAACTTTTATTTATTGGTTACTAAAATTCTACCTTTATGCTTGAAAAAACAGAGAGTAAGTTCCACTTCCACAACATAGCTTTTGATAGTGTTTATTTTTTCCCTCCTACTATCTTGAATTTTTTGTAGAATGTGTCAAGTTGACAAAAGTAAAATGAACCCGTTTAATCAACAAAAGCTCTTTTAGTCATAGGTACATGAAACATAGTTTAAAACTTTGATTAGCTGAGTTATAGCTCAAAATATTCCATAAGCGTTTCCTAATTCTTTTTCTTTCTTAAGATATTTGTGAATTTGCAAGATTATGTCCAAATACCCACAAATCTGGAAGGGAATGTCTTGTCCCTCCTACAGACAGACTTTATGTAGGCATTATAGAAAGAAGATTCACAACTTCCTTTTCCATTGTACCTGTTACATCCATATTTCAATCCAGAAAGTATCAAAGATATTTTTTAAAATGTAGATTGTTTGATGTTTCAACTATGCCAATATGTGAGAGGCCTATGGATTATCATGAACTACCGTGGTTATTAAATAATGTACTAAATTTTGTTCAATGTCAACGGTGCACTGACAAAACACAAGGTAATCACTGTAGTTTGGGACCTTTTACCAAAGTGTTGCCCCATAAGTTTTGCTAGAGGGCAGTCAGAGAATACATGTAAGCCTCAAAGGAACTAATACTATAATGTTAGTCTAAATAGGACAGGCTTTGGAACAGGTATCCAACAAGAAGATTCCGTTATGTCTGCTGATACATACTGATATCACATTATCACATCGACCCACATGATCTTACTCTGCTACTCCAATATTAAACCAGTAAGATAGGACATGAACTATCCCCTTCTCTGTTTCCCTCCACTTACTAGTCATTTAACATTTTGTGAGAAAAGACAACCCAATACTTTTTTTTTTTTTTTGAGATGGAGTATGGCTCTGTTGCCCGGGCTGGATTGCAGTGGTGCAGTCTCAGCTCACTGTAACCTTTGCCCCCTGGGTTCATGCAATTCTCCTGCCTCAGGCTTCCAAGCAGCTGAGATTACAG
This sequence comes from Cebus imitator, assembly GCF_001604975.1. Classification (NCBI taxonomy): domain Eukaryota; kingdom Metazoa; phylum Chordata; class Mammalia; order Primates; family Cebidae; genus Cebus; species Cebus imitator. Next base: position 4,291,507 of record NW_016107404.1, read on the forward strand.
GTGCCCATCACCATGTCCAGCTCATTTTTGTAGTTTTGGTAGAGCTAGGGTTTCACCATGTTGGTTAGGCTGGTCTTGAACTTACACACTGACCTCAGGTGATCCACCTGCCTTGACCTCCCAAAGTACTGGGATTACAGGCATGGGCCACCATGCCCAGCTACCCCAATACTTTTAAAATATTGAAAACATTGACTGCAATTTTACCACTGAGACATTCTCTTATTAAGTGCTACTATTTCTATACATAGCATGCAGTATAGGGTATTTTATTGTGAATAATGATTTGGTTATTTTGGGTGACATGTTAATGAAGGGGAAAATTACATACTTAATGGGAGCATTTAAAATTCACTGAAATCTTTTCAACTGATCTTTGTTTTATACAGTTAATACTATATTTTGTACAGTTAATACTATATTTTGCTATATAATATTTGGTTCATCTTTAAAACTGGGCTATGGAAAATAATATAGAGGCATAACTAAATGTAATGATATAAAAAATTTGGCTCAGTCTATTTTAACCACAATATGGTAATTTTACAGCTCTGAGAGAAAAAAATAGTAATTTGGCAGAAAATCTTTATTGACTTTCACTGACTCTCATATGTCATAGTATTGATTTTTAACCTAGAAAGATAAAACCATTTTTATTACTCTATCATTGTTTATTAGAAGATAAATATAGGATCTGTATCTCTGGATTCAACAAATTACCAGTACTATCACACATGGAACCAAACCCCAGTATCAATATATCAGTTTGTTCTTTTCTGTTTTTCAGGTTTATAAAGAGAAATAAGCTAACAAAAAATAATTATAGGTGAGTTAAACTATTAGATTTTTTCTATCACCTTAGAAAATTAGGGTAAATATCACATACCGAGTGAGAGTCAAGATAGTCTCTCATTCATCTATTGAATCATTTACTCATTTAACAAATATTCCTACATTTTAGGCACGTGATAGGCAATGAGGTAGAATGACATATGTACGCAGAGTACCTACCTTCATGTCAGTCTACTAGGATATACAACACAAAAATACTAATTATAAAAAAGTGAGTGTGATAAAAGCTCTAATAAAGAAAGACAAGATGCTAGGGGTTCACAAAACCAAGTGACTAATCCATGATTTGGAAGTCAAAGAGAAGCTTTTGAGAAAGAGAATTACTAATAACTTGAAGACTAAGAATGAGAAAGTTTAAAGGATGGGAAAGCAAGATCCAACAAGAGAGTGAAAACAGTGCATTAGAATAAATGAAAAAAGTATGTTTTTAATTGCTTGAACATGATCCCTGAGTGGCAGGATGAAGGTGAAGAGGTAAGAAATTATCATATCATGAAAGGTTTTGTAAGCAGTGTCTAAAAACTTGAACTTTATCCCAAAGTAAATGAAAACCAACTGTGCCATTAGGCCTCCAAGATGGGGCCCAATAATCTCTGCTTCCCGTTATTCACATCCTCCCTTAGTCACCTCCCACAGTGAATCAGCACTGGCCTATGTGACCAACAGAATATGGCAGAAGTGATGAAGTCAGTTCTGAGGTTACTTATAAAAACCATTGAGGAATTCTGCCTTGCTTTTTAAAAATCACTTACTCTGGGGTAAGCTCTCCACCTTGATGTGAGATCACTCAAACAATCCTGTGGAGAAAAAAAAAACTAGTCATCAGCAACTTGACCGCCATGTTAATGAGCCTCTCTAGAAGTGGATTCTTTAGCTTCAGTCGAGCTTTCAAATATATCTATAGCTACAGAAATAGGTTAATATGATCTCAAGAGACTTCAAGCCATAACCCCCAAGTGAAGACACTCTGAAATTGTGGACCTACAGAAAATGTGAGGCAAAAAAACAGTTTTCACTCTGAGAAACTAAGTTTTAGTGGCTTATTACGTAGCATTAATTAATCTACCAAATATTTTTAAATAGGGAGTGCCATGATCCAATTTTAATTTTAGAAAAATCTCTGACTACATTGTGAAGCAAAACTTCAGAATGCAAAAATGAGAGACAATTTGAGTATTTTAGGCAAGAAACCTAGTGTCCCACTAGGGTAAACATTTAGTATTGCATTTATCTTCATTGCTCCATTTACATTTACTGATAGTATTTTAAAATGTATATTCTTTCCAAAAAAAATTTTAGAATGATAAATATAAGTTTGAAGTCAATTATTTCTTAGCCTTCTCATTTAATTCAACACTCAGAGAAACAACATGAAGTTCCCGAAATGAAAGTAAGTTAGCAGAAGTTTTATTCACTCAACCATTATCCTTCAAAGCTTTGGCAAATGGGGACAGAGTCCAGCACTTTTCTGCCTCCTGCCTCCTAAAACTGATGTCAGCTATTCAGCAGACTCTCACAAATAGCCCTGGTAATGCAAACATTTAGTGACCCTGCCACCTTGGCTCCATGATGACTTCAAAATCTCTGCTGTGGTTGTGCGCAATAACCACACTCAGCAGCAATTTCCAAAGTCATATCCTTTCTTTTTGCCAGGTACATAACAATGCAACGCAATTGACCAAAGCACAAGAAAGTAAAGTGCAGCTTGTTTCCTTATTTTCTTTATAATTATCTATATTGTTTGAGAGAGAAACTCAACTCACTGCTCTTTGTGGCAAATATTTGCCCTGACCACCAAAGTCCCATATGGGATTTGCATAAATTGCAGAATTTCTGAAAAGAAATATTGGTTAGGGGCTTGCTTAATGCTTCTTATACTTAACAGCAACGACAAAAAACCCTCCACCATGTTGACCCTCCTCTTTTTATTTAAATGAGAGTTCCAAGATGTTATAAATTCTCTTTCAGAAGACTGGATAAGAATATATTTATTGCATTAAGGAAGTTCACAAGTAAATTGGAAAATCTGGGAAACTTAAAGCTGGATGTTAAATGCATTTTATTCAGATTTTTGCCTTAAAATTTTTTCTTAGTAATGTTATAAATGCACCAAGTTTCCAAACCAAAGTTATTCCAAAATTCTTTCACTATATTTATTCCTACAATTCTACCTTCCTTCCCGCACCCTTTCTAGCTCCAGCTGCCTCTTAAGAGATGCCAATTGGAGAAAACAAAACAAACAAAAAAAAACTTTAGCAATCACCTCATCCAAATGATTTTCACAAATAAATCAACTGAAGCCGACCCAGATAAAGCGTCCAGACCAATGTGACACTTTAAATCTATTAACTGGTCTATTTAATTTTTTTTTTCTAACTCCTGTTGCCACTACCATAGTTCAGGCAGATTTCACCTTTCATCTGGATAAATTCTACCATTTCCTTACCCCATTTATGGCTCAGTTCCTTTCACTGACTGCACTACCAATAGAGTTGCCTTTTTAATCTGTGAATCTAAACGTCAGTCTGTTCTTAATACTCTCCAATAACTCCTTAATGCCCTCAAGATAAAGTCCAAATTCATTGACTTGGCTTTAAAAAGACCTTTATTTCTTTGCATTTAAATTATTCAGGGTTTTTTTTATTTGTTCAACTTTGGAAATGAATAAGTAAGTAATCATAGTGGTTAACAATTACGGAGTGCCTACTCCAACAAAATGGTGAGCTTAATCCATGCAGGCACATTGCTAAGGTCTTCAGAGACCTCCTTGAGAGACCGAGAAGCAGGGAATGAGTAAAGTGGGCTGTGATGTCACTCTGTGTAGACCCCAGTCCCTACTCAGCCTATCATTAGCTGTATGTTACTAGACCTCTCTTTGCCCCAATAGCTTAGCCTGTTGAAAACAACGAAATACAGCAGTGCTTATAAAGCCTGACATAAAGAACACTTAATAAACTTTAGCTATTAATTCTCATCACAGCTCTGTGAGACAATTACTTTTATAACTCTCACTTTATACCTGAGAAAATTACCAAGAAGAACATTTCATTTCAAAATTCTGACAGAATCAAGGATGTATGTTATATTGTTATGTGGCTGTTATAAGTTATTGTTCTGTGATAGTGCATGATAGTCCTTCTGATGGTAAAGCTGCCCAGTGAATAAACACAGACCGGGAACAGGTACTGACAATAGCCAGAAGAAGAAGGGGATGGAGCACTCTCGTGTTTGATTTTACATGTAGGAGAGCACTCCCAATAAGTAGGTAGATCTTATGTAAGTTTCTTTCCCCCGGTCAGGGAAACAGATGCTGAGCTGAATTTAGGAGTACAAAATATCTTGGAAAGTAATATCTGTGAAGAAACAAGGGGATGCAGGATTGGGTAAGAGGAACTGCCAGATTGCAGTGCAGATCTGACATCCCTGCCAGCCCAGCAGAGAGCCTCAGAGCAAAGATCACCTTTTACAGAAGTCTCCTGTTGAAAAGAAATGGTTAGGTGCTCACACCACATTCTTGCTTAGTCATTGACTGGGGCTACTCAGAGGAGAGCATGACCTCCACTCAAGCTGAGACAGACCTGCAGAAGGTCACAGATGGCCCTCGCAGATGGGCAATGAGTCTTTTCTTGAAAGGGGAGCTGATTGGTGAATCTCTGTGGTGTCTGCCACATATGGTAAGAGCTGCTTGATTCCTAGCCAGGAGCACGAAAGACTAGACTTCCATCAAGATGTTTTTATCCTGGGGTTCCATATGGAATTGAGGAATCTGTAAAAATCTAGGAAATTATACTAGTCTCTGCGTGTGTTTCACAGTTTTCTGAGACACAATTTTAGTGAAGTCTTTAAAATGTTGGTGCTGTCTCGGCACTGAAGAATCAACAAGAGTATTTTATGACCACATTTAGGTAAGGACATGAAAAAGGAAGCGACAATGTTAGAGAACAGGATAGCCAAGTGCCTAATAATCTTTGGGCAAACCTGTAACAGTCAAGACAGCCAAGGCTGTGTTTCACTCACAAATGATTCCGAGATTTACAACACTCAGGTTTAGATCTCACTCTTCCTCCATGTCTGTTATTGGTTGGCTGCACCTTGGTCACGTCATCTTTTGAAGCACACTATGTCTGTTACCACAGGAGAGGAAAAAAGAGAAGGCAAAGTGTGTGCTCACCTCTGAAGCTTCTTCCAGGAAGAAACAGCCTCCACTTCCATTAACATTTCATGGACCATAACATATCACATGAGCACATCTGAGTTTCACATTGTGGGCAGGTATAATACTCCCACAGAGAAGGGCAGAGAATGTGGATGAACACTAACACAGTCATGGCAAAACCCAAAGAGAAGCCCACCTCCTTGGGTCTGAGTGCTGCCACTACTGTTAGTTTCACTTCCTGTGAGGAACTTGTGATGTTCTGCGCCAATCTTAAATCTTCTTGATATATATCAACTCTAGAAACAGGCCTTTTCAAAGAATAGTCAAAGGCCGGGCGCGGTGGCTCACGCCTGTAATCCTAGCACTTTGGGAGGCGGAGGTGGGTGGATGACCTGAGGTCAAGAGTTCAAAGAACAGTCAAATAAAATCCATTTTGAGATTTTAATGTGTCAAATTACACTCCCTTATAATTCACTATACTGGAACATGTTGAGATGTCAGCTTCTATGTGTTATAGATTATGGATAGCTATATATTGGAAGTATCATTACATGATGAAATAATTTTGAAAAATTAAAGACACTATACAAATGTGAACTATTATCATTGCTAGTACATTGTAATTGTTATTAAATGATATTTCTTTTGAACTGAAATGGTTGTTTAGATTCCCAAGTCCTTACAGACTGTAATCTCCCCTACGTATAAGATCATCTTATTCATTTTGTTTTATTTTATTTTATTTAGATGGAGTCTCACTCTGTCACCTAGACTGGAGTGCAGTGGCAGGATCTCGGCTCACTGCAACCTCCATCTCCTGAGCTCAAGTGATTCTCCTGTCTCAGCCTCCCAAGTAACTGGGATTATAGGCATGTGACACCACGCCTGGATAATTTTTTAATTTTAGTAGAGATGGGGCTTCACCATGTTGGCCAGGCTGATCTTGAACTCCTGAACCTCAAGTGATCTGCCCACCTCGGCCTCCCAAAGTGCTGAGATTTCAGGTGTGAGCCACCATGACTGGCCTAGATCATCTTTTTTAAATGTACAAAGAAAAACAATAATAGAGTATATCTAAGGAACCCTGAATAAAAGAAATAGAGAATTCAAAAAATCTGTAAAAGAGGCAATGAAAGGGGTCTTTGTATAGATTAACTGAATTCTTATCAATGGGTAACACTCATTTTCATTTAGGATTATCTTTATTTTCCATTTAGTCTATGACACATTAAAAATGTAAAATAATGAAAATCATTTCTGCAAAGTGAGAGAATTACTGAGAAATAAATGTAATGTTGAAAATATAAATGCTTCATAGCAGGATTATCCTTTCATTAAGATGTAAGTAACATTCTAGAAAATGTTCTGGCTCTAATTACAATATGATTCAATACACATTTGTCTGGAAAATAGCACACTCAGGAAATATGTAATATCATTACACCAACAAAGGATACAAATAGGATGTGTTATATTTCTACTTCTTATAAATAAACTGAAATTATTTATGTCATAAATTTCAAAAGGAGATTAGATGTTTTTAAAGTAACTTTATTTGTAAATTTGATTCATATGTAATTCAGTAAAGAAATGCACCTATTTCTATGGAAATGGTTTCTTAAATAGAAGCTGAATAAACACATTATTTGTTTTTATTTCTTTAGCAGTCAAAAATTCTAGAGGCTCTATAACATCAAATCAATGGTCAGATTGACATTTGCTCTTATGCCATTGTATAGACCCAGAGTTATAGATACTGATGTATCGCATTGCATGCATGTATATACATTTCTTCACTGAATTACATTTGGTAATGTATTACCCCAAAGGGAACTGTAACCATAACAGATAGGTAGATTGGAATCATAGCCTATTATTGCTTCAGATATCTTGAGAAAAATTTTCTAGCAACTTTAATCATCTAGGATGCTACCATATCCAATGAGATAACACAGGATTCAAGCTGTCCCATCAGACTCACACAAATCGTAAACCTTGCTCAGAATCAAGCTTTACTGATGAATTCAAGGACAAATACAATCAAACAGCACAAACAAAGCAGGGAAAGATCCAGAAAGACTATGACAAGTTCTCAGGCCTTTCTTATCACATCAGGACACAGTGACCCAGGTTTAGCAAATGAACCCTCTATATATAGTCACATCTCTTACACAAAAGGGAGCTATTGTGGTATGAAACATTTCTATTTTATATTCAGATAGTGACATGGGAACACGACATTTCCAGGGGCCTGGACACATACATCCATAGGTTCTAGATTTGGTTTCCATAAGCATTCTAGACACCCTGTTGCAGCAGTCCACAGATAAGGACTCTCCCATCAGCCCATATTATTAGTATTTGCCAGGTGGCCTGGCACTAACATATTTTGAGAAAATTTCTTTTCTAGGGCTGTCTTCAGTTAAGAAAGGCCTGCAGGCCCGCCACTAGTCATTTTCTTCCCATCTTAACTATAAATCATAATGAAAAAGTAAATAGCAACTATGAAAACTAAGAGGCAGATCCTGGCAATGAAGATGTCTGCAAACAGTGGTCTAGACTGTTTATTGAGACTTACAAATTCAGAAAAAAAAAAAGGTGG
>NW_016107404.1:4299189-4301974 GCF_001604975.1 Cebus imitator
AACGGGGAAAGTGGGGAGAAACATAAAAATAACACAAGAGTAATAGGAAAGGCAAACCAGAAAATAAAAAGAGGAGTAGGGGTGGCAATGGTGAGCTGTGAACATCAAAAGTTGTAGGAGACATGAGACGCTACTACAGCAATAGCAATGGAAAAGAGAAGTTCCATGGTAGAATTACCATCAGAAACAGAACTTAGAGAAGGGAAGAAGAAACTAGCGGGACTAATATTTGCCCACATTTATTAACTGCTTACTACATGCCACTATGCCTTGTACTTGATGTACATTATCTCATTTAATTAACTCAGTTTAGTGGGTTTGTACTATTTTACACATTCAGGTGGTAAATCACTTGCTACTGCAGGTAGGGAAAGAGCAAGGTCAGAATTTAAAATCGGCTCAATGACACCAAATCCAATACAGTTTATCACTGCAGTCTGACATGAGTGTGCCACAGAGCAGGACGACAGAGCCTGTCTTTCCAACTCAAGACACTTTAGCATGACGGTAAGGTGTAGAGAACAGAGTATATTTGTCCAGGTGAGTACTCTGAGTGTCAAAAAGAAAGTTTTGGAAAACAGCTACAATAACTCAAAAAGAGTATGTAGAATGAGAAAAAAGTAAAGCCCTGTTAAAAACACTAATAAAGCAAGGCACAGTGGCTCATGCCTGTGATCTCAGCATTTTTAGAGGCTGAGGAGGGAGGATTGCTTGAACCCAGGAATTCAATATCAGCCTCCACAACACGGTGACACCTCATCTCTACACAAAGTAACAAAATTAGCCAAGTCTGGTAGCATACACCTATAGTCCCAGCTACTCAGGAGGCTGAGGTGTGAGGATTACTTGAACCTGGCAGGTTGAGGTTGCAGCGAACCATGATTGTGCCACTGCACTCCAGTCTGGGTAATAGAAGGAGACCCTGTTTCAAATAAACAAATAAATAAACAAACACCATGAAGAAAAATGTAGTCCATAAAGGAGAATAAAGAATGGTCACAGAGGAAATATGTAGTTTTTTAAAAATGTGGTCTCTTAGAACCCAAGAGGAGAGAATATCGCCATAATGGAAAAATAAACTGATTAACAAAGAAGTTGAAAAGGGTAGAAGTGAAACTACCATACTGGAATTGAGAATAAGAGCACCGGCTGGATGCAGTGGCTCACGCCTATAATTCCAGCACTTTGGGAGGCTGAGCAGATCACTAGTTCGAAAGATCGAGACCATCCTACCTAACACGGTGAAGCCCCATCTCTACTAAAAATACAAAAAAATTAGCTGGGTGTGGTGGAACATGCCTGTAGTCCCAGCTACTTGGGAGGTTGAGGCAGGAGAATCGCTTGAATCCGGGAGGCGGAGGTTGCAGTGAGCCGAGACTGTGCCACTGCACTCCAGTCAGGGTGACAAAGTGAAACGCTGTCTCAAGAAAGTAAATAAATAAATAAAGAGTACCTTGCCAAATATTGAGAGCAGTTTACTAAAGAAAAAAGAGTTGATGAGAGTTGGCAGAAGATTGAGTGGATGAGAGATGAGAAGGAAATCATAAAAATAATAACACTTAGTTGTTAAAGGACTATATAAAAGGGGATGGTAGCTAGAGCTGAGCAAGTAGAATTAGGAAATTCTGGATTTGTTTGTTTATGAATGTTGTTTTTTAAAAGGAGACGCTAAAGCATGTTTACATGCTAACAAGAAATGGCCTGAAAAAAGGGAGAGGTTAAACATACAAAGGAGGCCAGGCATGGCAGTCATACCTGTAATCCCAGCACTTTGGGAGGCTGAGGCGGGTGGATCACCTGAGGTCCGGAGTTCAAGACCAACCTGACCAACATGAAGAAACCCCATATCTACTAAAAATACAAAATTAGCTGGGTGTGGTAGCACATGCTGGTAATCCCAGCTACTCAGGATGCTGAGGCAGGAGAATCACTTGATCCTAGGAGGCAGAGGTTGCAGTGAGCCCAGATCACGCCATTGCACTCCAGTCTGGGCAACAAGAGTGAAACTCCATCTCAAAAAAAAAAAAAAAGATACAGGGAAAGGAATGAAGTAGTGGACTGTATTAATTTCCTATTGCTGCTGCAACACATTACCCCAAGCTTTGTGGCATAAAGCAACAGAAATTTATTTTCTTACAGTTATGTAAGTCAAAAGCACAAAATGAGTCACGCTGCGCTAAAATCATGGTGTTCCTCTTATAAGGACAGTTGTGACTACATTTAGAACAGATCTGGTAAATGTAGGATAATCTCTTCTACTCAAAATCTTTAATTTCTTCACATCTGCAAAGTCCCTTCTGTCATATAAGGGAACATTCGCAGGTTACAGAAATTGGAATCTGAATATCTTTGGGGACCATTATTCAGCCTACCACATTTTGTAAGCTTTAAGATATACATTAATGCTATTTTGTCTCACTCTAAATACATAACCATGAGTGACAAAATCACATTCTCTAACACTCTGTCATTCCACTGCACTGCATATTTACTCTGACACTATGCAAAATCAGTATTCATACTTTCTCCCTTTGTCCAGTGGCCTCCAGCCCCATCTCCTCTCCACCCACTCTTCCCTCCCAAATGATGACCTAGATAAATAGATTAAATCTAGGCCTTCCTTGCTTTCATCACAAAATTTACCTACCTACCTGAAACTAAACTGCTATCCACCCCCTTTTTTCCTTTTACAATAAATTAAGTGTCCCTGCTCACATCAAAGTTCTATCCCTCAATTAGTGCACCTGCAGCTCACTTTTGTTTTTCTTTTCTTTTTTTTTTTTTT
>NW_016107404.1:4302070-4308381 GCF_001604975.1 Cebus imitator
TTGTTGCTCAGGCTGGAGTGCAATGATGTGATCTCGGTTCATGGCAAACTCCACCTCCCAGGTTCAAGCGATTCTCCTGCCTCAGCCTCCCGAGTAGCTGGAATTACAGGCATGTGCCACCACACTGGCTAATTTTGTATTTTTAGTAGAGACGGGGTTTCTCCATATTGGTCAGTCTGGTCTTGAACTCCCGACTTCAGGTGATCTGCCCACCTTGGCCTCCTAAAGTGTTGGGATTACATAAGTGAGCCACCGCACCCAACACTGTTCACTTTCTAATGAACTTGGCTCCTGCAAGTATCCTCTTCCTCCCACATCATCAATTTCTTTCTATTGAATCAATCCTAGTACCATACATATTCTAGAATCTTCCCACTTCATAAAACCCTGTGTTAGCCCACATTCTCTTCTGGCTACTATTTCTCTTCTTGGTATCCTTTCATGATAAAACTTACAAGAAGAGTTTTCTATTATCTGTCTCCTGTTGTTTACCTCCCGTTCTCTCCTTAAATGACCCCAATTCAATTGAAATGGTTCTTATAACAAATGACACCCTTCCAGACCAACTTCAACAGCTATTTCACTGTTTCAATATTACTAGATTCTCAGCTAAACAGTTGGTCATTTACATCTTCTTCTTTTTTAGCACTGGCAAGTATGTACATTTGCATCCTCTCAAAGTACTTTTCTTAGCTTCTAAAGCATGTATCACTCTTCTTTGTCTTTTCACTTATCTTGCTAGCCATTTCTCAGTCTCTTTTGTTGGTTCCTCTTTCTCTAATTATTATTTAAATATTAGAGTAAGCCAGGGATGTGCCCTGAGTTTTTTTCTCTTCTCTATGATTTCTCGCTAGATTATCCCATGGCTTTACCACCCACAAACCATCAGGTACTGAATATTGATGGCCAGTGCCGACCTCTCTTCTGAACTCCAAGCTCACATATCCAACTGCCAGTTAGACATCTTAACTTGCATGTCTAAAAAAGCATCTAAATTTAGCATGCCTAAAACTTAACTCTGGATTGCAACTGTATTTTGATCTCAAACATATTGCTCTTTCATTCTCCTCAATTTAATGAATAATATAACAAAATTCGTCAAGTAAACAAACAAACAAAAAAAAACTAGGAGTTATCCTTGTTCCTTTCTTTTACTTAACTCCCACATCAATAGGTCAACAAATCTTTCTGGCTTGACCCTAAACATACCCTTAATCTGTCAACCATTCTCTCTTTCCCTAGTACTACCCTAAAATCAAGCCATCATTACCTCTCGCCTACATTACTTGAAATTTGTACTAAATGTTATCTCTTCTTCTACCCTTACTATAGCTTCGTCAACAGTCAGCATGGTTTGGGTTTTTGTTAAAAATCTAACTTGGATAATATCAATCCCATGCTTAACAACCACAAAAGGCTTCCTGCATAATCAACATTTAGCTCCTGATAGACCTTCTAATCTCATCTCCCACTATGCTTACCCATGATTGTTCAACTACATGTGCATTGATGAAACACACTAAGTCCTTTCCCAAGTCAGGATGCATGTGCTTTTTCTTTCCTCCGAATTCACTTCTTCTTCTGTGTCTTCTCCTCTATGTCTTCCCATGGGTGGCTCCTTCTTGACATTCTCTGACCAAATGTCTCTTCCTCAGCAAAGTCTCTTCACACCCAGGTACCTACTATCTGACATCTATCACCTTGTGTTAGTATTTTTTCAGTTGATATTATTGACTGAAACTAATATTTTTCGAATAGCTGATTACCTCCTTTCAATGGAATGTCTTTCTGAGAACAGAATCCTAATATGTGTTACTCATTCGTGTGGCCAAAGAGCCCAGAACAGTACCTGTCACAAAGTAGGTGATTAATATGCGATTTATAAAATAAATAAAAAATGAGGACAGGTTAGCAGATAGTATAATAAGCATAATCGAAGGAATTAGCCTAAACATAGCACTTTTTTTTTTTTTTTTTTTTTTTTTTTAATTTGGTTTTTTTTTTTTTTTTTTTTTTTTTTTTGAGATGGAGTTTCACTCTTGTTACCCAGGCTGGAGTGCAATGGCGCGATCTCGGCTCACTGCAACCTCCGCCTCCTGGGTTCAGGCAATTCTCCTGCCTCAACCTCCTCAGTAGCTGGGATTACAGGCACGCACCACCATGCCCAGCTAATGTTTTGTATTTTTAGTAGAGACAGGGTTTCACCATGTTGACCAGGATGGTCTCAATCTCTTGACCTCGTGATCCACCCGCCTCGGCCTACCAAAGTGCTGGGATTACAGGCTTGAGCCACCGCGCCGTAACATTGTTAGTTAAGTTGGTAGATGAGGTTAAGTGAAGAAATTTAAGAAAACTTATCTTGAAGGTCATGTGTTAAGTAAGAAAAAGTTGCAGTAAGAGCTTGAATAGAATGAGAAAGGTTTAAAATAGCCACTGTGAAGAGTGAGAGAAAGATATGGTTAAAACCAGAGAATTTTTAGGTCTAAACAAATTTGACAAACCTAAACTTGCAGTGGTATCCCTGTAAAACAATTGTGTGACAACATCCACTAGTGCAAGATTAACACAAGGGTGGAATTTTACATGTTAAGTCTACGAAAAAAAATCAAGATCCAAAGAGTACAGATTTTGTCTTGAGATTCACTAACATGAAAGAGCCTGAAGATTAGCTTGATTAAAACAGGACCCCACATGATTGCGAGGTAGAAGATGTTGATATAGAGAGAAATTACAAGATTCAAAGAATTTAAAGAGAGCAGAAAATAGATGGAGTGCAGTAATACTGATGAATTCAGAAAAGGAGAGGCAAGGGAGAGTAGAAGGAAGGAAGGAAAAGAAAAACAGAAAGGACGGCAAGAGGGCAGGAAGGCAAGAAGGCAGAATGGCAGAAAGGCAGAAAGGGAGGAAGGGAGAGGAGGAAAGGGGAGGGGAGGGGAGGGGAAGGGGTGAGAGGAATGAAGGACAGGCCAGTGAGTTACAAATCTGAATTTATGAGATTAATTTAGACATGAAACATTTCCTGGTAACAGCAATGTCCAGATTATGACCTTAGGAATGTTGAGTGGAAGGAAAATGATGCCTTTTGGAATTCGGGGAAGTCAACATATTGAGAGGCTAAGGTATTAAGTATAGCATCCATGTGATCATTTTGACTTTTTGGCTATACCGCATTTCAACATATACTAGAAAGCCAGGCATATGGAACTTGAAAAATATTTATTCATTAAATAAACAAATGATAGAGTTAATAAATAGAGTAGAATGGAAAGTGAGCACATAGTAAGGTTGTAAACAATTGCCAACACTTCTCTGAATAAGGGAGGAATGAGTCAAAAAAAAGATATCAATGAGAAGCAGAAGGTGATATAGCTAGATTGTAGAAAGCTTTATGTAGTTTGAACAGAAGTTTCTTTTTTGTCCATAAATTTTACTGTGCTAACAAATGCTTATATTTTACAATTAATTCTTACTTAACTAATATGCCCTCCTCTTTCTCTTATCTCCTTATTCTTACAGATCTCAAGCTAGTAAATTGTTGACCAAATTCAATCTACATGAGCGTGTATGTGTATGTCTTTTCCCTGCGTCTTCTTTTTCTGTCTCTCTCTTTTTTTCTATTTTTGTCTTGCATAAAGCACCAAAGATTAAAGTACATTTCAGTATTTATTAAAAGAGTTGACATGATAAATCTGTATTTCTGGCTTCTCTTGCAGAAACAAAAACCTGGCATCCCTGGTCTGGAAACCTAGCCTGGCAACTGTCGGTAGAGCTAAGTAGTGCCTGTTTCGTTTACACAGGGTTTACAAGTTCCTTTACAGGTTTACAAGTTTCAGTTGCCAGCTAGTCCACTTCAGTCACCTCCACCACGTGCTAAGCCCTCTAACATTTGATTTTGGCTTCTTTGAATCAAAGCTGTAAAAGCAAATACTTGGCTTCACGCCAAAGAGTTCTACCACTAAGGACTAAATATACGTAAGTCTCTCTTCATGTAAAGATTAAATTCCACAGGGGCAACTTGGTACTTTACGGACTTGACTTAGTAGCTAGTTATCATGATACTCCATTCTGTAAGGAAAAGAATATAAAACAAGAGTAACGTTAGGTTGGAATCTGTCAACAACACTTAAAAAAAAAAAACATATTTAGCAAGCTACGTCATGTATTCTCATTTAATGGCTGTTGTTGTTTACTTTTGTTTTTAATGTGCAGATTGTATAATGGAAGGCAAATACATGTGAAGTCGTTCTATGAAGCAAACACGTAAAACTGAAGCATCAGTGTGCTGCGGTAGAACTTGGTCTTGTTTTTGCTCCAAATTCAAGCTAAATGTTAGCCTTTGGTCTTTGTTCAGGTTATGACATCTCTATTTGTATGCTGACTCTGTGCTATTCAGCACTACTGATGTTTCCAAGCATCCCTGACCCAGGCCTCGTTGCTTTAAGTTGCATGTGTCCTACGACTGAATTCATTGAGCACCAGAGCCGATAATTTGCCCAATCAGGCCTGTAAGATGCTCATGTTCAGAAGGAGTCAAAGAGAATTAATATAAAATTCACATACATTCTAAGCTTACAGAGTGTGCTTGGCATTTTTCTTGGTTATATATATATATATATATATTTTTTTTTTTGAGACGGAGTTTCGCTCTTGTTACCCAGGCTGGAGTGCAATGGCGCGATCTCGGCTCACCGCAACCTCCGCCTCCTGGGTTCAGGCAATTCTCCTGCCTCAGCCTCCTGAGCAGCTGGGATTACAGGCACGCGCCACCATGCCCAGCTAATTTTTTGTAGTTTTAGTAGAGACGGGGTTTCACCGTGTTGACCAGGATGGTCTCGATCTCTTGACCTCGTGATCCACCCGCCTCGGCCTCCCAAAGTGCTGGGATTACAGGAGTGAGCCACCGCGCCCGGCCCCTCTTGGTTATACTTTGCTTAGCTATGCATGTTGGCATGTGAATTAGAAGTCAAATATTGATGACTCTTTTGTAATAAATATTCCAGTTATATATTCAGAAATAAATCTATCTGAATACTTTTTAAATTCAGAACCTGTTGTTTTAAAGGGGTTTTCAGTGAACATTCTTAAAATGTATTTTTTTCTCAACAACTTACAGCCATTCCTCACATTACTAACTTAACTATCTAAGAACTGAAATATACTTTTCAGGATAAAACATTTTTAAGGAAACCGTAAGGCATAACTCCTTCACAAAAAGCAGCTTGACCTGTTCTTGAACATCAAACACAATAAATCAGTGACTCTCTCACTGCTTTTTTTTTTTAAATATATTTTCAGTATTTTTAGTACAAACACAAGTCACTCTCCAGCAGCTTCCATTGAATGAGGTGAAATTAATGTTAATAAATATGCATAACTCAAATTATGTTAACCTTTTAATCACTTTAAAAAGGCACTATAGCAAATCCAATTATTGAAAATCGTGGTTATATGCCCTTAAATTTTGTTTTAATTATTATTTTTGAGTGAGAATAATTATTTTTTTATTATGATTCATTTCATCAAGTTTTATATTAATCTAAAATCACTATCAAGAGGCCTATAGTAGCCTAATATTTCAAAGCAATTTCAAATAGCTTCATTTTTTTTCCTAATAATTACCCTCCAGTTAGCTATTAATAATTGTAAATCCCTAATTTAGTTTCTGCTTCATAGATATTTGTTAACATCTTAATTTGTCATTTGGCTTTGGGAATGAACAACATTTGAGAAAATTTGTGATCATCTTTTGAATGAGTCTAGTTTAACTTTTTAGGATAGACTACTGCCTTCTTCATTAATTTTACAAATATTTATTGAAATTCCACTATGTACTAGGCATGCTGTTCTAGACAACTGAGATATAACAGAGAACACAACGAACAATGATTGCCACCTTTTAGAGCTTTTAATCTGGTGGGGACAAGAAGACAAAAAAATAAATAATAAACATAATAAATCACAAATCATACAGTATGTTAAATGATAAATGCTGAGGGAAAAAAAGAACAAGATATTAAAAATTGAAGTGCAGGGTAAAGAGAGTTTCTAGTTATCCTTGCCTATAAACCGCTTCAAAGCTTAGTGGCGTCAAACAATTTATTTATTTTTTTTCTTTTGTTTTCAGAGCCGAGAAAATACTGGAACATCTCCTACTGCTGTTATTTGGACCTTTGGTGCTAATCACACTTCTAATGAATGACTCTTGCTAGCTTTTGGCCCGAGAAGTGTGACTTTAAAAACCAGATAATTACTCCAGAGGACAGGCTCAGAGTCAAGCAAATTTGGATTAGAACACAGTGTTCTTTTTTTTT
>NW_016107404.1:4308406-4328084 GCF_001604975.1 Cebus imitator
TTTTTTAGAGGAAGAAAGAGAGAAAGAAAGAAAGAGAAAGAATAAAAAAAAGAAAGAAAAAGAAAAAAAGAATGAAGGAGAGGAAGAAAGAGGAAGAGGAAGAGGGAGAGAGAACAGGGGTGTTGCTTTACTGCCCGGGCTAGAATGCAGTCTAAAAATGGGTATGCCTGTAATTGTGTTTAATAATAGAGACATAAAAAAAAAATGAGGGAAGAAAATAACTAACAAGCAGCCAACCAATATTTCATTTAAACCTATAAATAGATGTGATGTGGTACTGATAAGAGTGTATATTTTGTGTATTTAAAGTGGAAAGTTCTATAAATGTTAAATAAGTCTACTTGTTCCAGATCTGAATTCAAGTCCTGGATATCGATGCTAACTTTCTGTCTCACTGATCTGTCTAATATTGATGTTGAAGTCTCCCACTATTATTGTGTGGGAGTCCAAGTCTCTTTGTAAGTCTTATATATCTGGGTATTCCTGTATTGGGTGCGTATATATTTAGGATCTTTAGCTCTTCTTGTTACATTTATTCTTTTATCATTATGTAATATTCTTCTTTGCTTCTTTTGATCTTTTTGTTGCTTTAAAGTCTATTTTATCAGCAAAAATTGCAACTTGTGCTTTATATTTATTTATTTTTGCTCTCCATTAGGTTGGTAAATTTTTCTCCATCCCTTTGTTTTGAGTCTTTGTGTATCCTTGCATATGAGATGGACCTGGATGTGGCATACCAATGGGTCTTGGCTTTTTTTGGCTGTCTGTGTCTTTGGATTGGGGAATTTAGTCGATTTAAATTTAGAATTAATAACAATATATGTTAGTTTGATATTGCCATTTAATGTTAACTGGCTGTTTTGCCCATTAGTTGATGCAAGTTCTTAATTATGTTGATGTTCTTTATTTTTTGGTATTTTTTAGAAAGGCTGACACTGGTTGTTACTTTCTATTTGTAGTGGTTCTTTCAGAAGCTCTTGTAAAGCAGGCCTGGTGGTGATGAAATCTCTGAGTGCTTGCTTATTCACAAAAGATTTTATTTTTCCTTCTCTTATGAAGCTTAGTTTGGCTGCATGTAAAATTCTGGGTTGAAAGCTCTTTTCTTTAAGGATGTTGAATATTGGCCCCCACTCTCTTCTGGCTTATAGGGTTTCTGCTGAGAGATCTACTGTGAGACTGATAGGCTTCCCTTTTTGGGTAACCTGACCTTTCTCTCTGGCTGCCCTCAGTATCTTCTCTTTCATTTCAACCCTGGTGAATCTGGCGATTATGTGTCTTGAGGTTGGTCCTCTTGAGGAATATCTTTGTGGTGTTCTCTGTATTACCTGGAGTTGAATATTGTCCTGCCTTGCTAGGTTGGGAAAGTTTTCCTGAATAATATCCTGAAGCGTATTTTCCAGCTTGGATTGATTCTCTTTGTCACATTCAGGTACACCTATCAAGCGTAGATTAGGTCTTTTCACATAGTCCTATATTTCTTGGAGACTTTGCTCATTCAATAATAACAATTTATTATTAACATGTATAGTACTATGTTTTTTTAACTGATCTAGTTGGCTCTCACAGTTTCTCATGTGTTTACAGACAGATATCAGCCAGGGCTTTGGTCTGGGCTAGAGGTCCAAGATGGCTCCCTCATGTGCTCAGCAGTTGATGCTGGTTGTCAAATGTAGGCTTAGCTGAGGTTATTGATCAAGGTGCCTAAAGGTTGCCTCTCCATGTGTACTGAGAGTGAGCATACTGAAGGCTAGCATTTAAACAGACCCAGTCAGAATTTGCATGGTGTCTTCTGACTGCCTCAGAAGTTCTCAACTGTCACACCTGCTGCATTCTATTGGCTACAAAGGCAGAGTTAGCCCAGATTCAGGAAGAAAGGGCTATACAAGTTTTATTGAGGGTCATTTTTAGAGACTGGCTATGCTGGGAAGTTGTTGAAATTTTAAGTAGGGTGATTAGGCTTATTGAAGAGTGCTATGGTTTGAATGTGGCCTCTCCAAATTTCGGGTGTTGCCAGTGTGATAGTATTGAGGTGGGGCCTTTAAGATGTGATTAGGCCATCAGGGCTCCTCCTTTACTGTATTAGAGTCTTCAGAGACACAGAACCAATAGTATATATATCTATATCTATATACTATTGCTATCTATCTATTATCTATCTATCTATCTATCTATCTATCTATCTATCTATCAATCATCTATGCAAGGTTCTTTGAACTGACTGTACCATGGACTATTCAGAGTCAAGCTATGGTGACTCCTGTGAGCCACAGGCACACCTCTGGATGGCTTCCTGGAGCTAGAAAGTCTGAGGTAACAGAAAATCCACAAAAGGAGAATAGCTAGCTCCTGCAGTGCCTGATTAACCGACCTTGTGACATTCCACCACTGTTCCTGCCTCAACTGATAGGTCAACATTGTAACATTGGACCCTGTGACTCTGTGGCCTGATTAACTGACCTTGTGACATTCTACCACTGTTCCTGCCTCAACTGATAGGTCAACCTTATGACATTGGACACTGTGACACCTCCCCTAGCTTGCAAAAAATGCCCTAAACTGTAACTTTCTATTGCCGGCCCCCAACCTATAAAACCAGCTCCTATCCTACCACCCTCTGCTGACTCTCTTGTTGGACTTAGCCCACTGACACCTGGGTGAATAAACAGCCTTGTGCTCACACAAAACCTGTTTAGGCGGTCTCTTCATTCAGAGCCTGCTTAACAATCTACCTACCTACCTACCTTCAAGCTAGGGAAAGAGAGAAGCTGGTAGCATAGCTCAGTTTAAATCTGAAAGCCTCAATACCTCAATACCAGGGAAGCTGACAGTACAGCCCTCAGTGTGAGGCCATAGGCACAAGTGCCCTTGGGAGGCTGCTGGTACAAGCCTCAGAGACCAAAGGCTGAAGAACCTGGAGTCTTATGTCTAAGGGGGCAGGAGGAGAGGAAGCGACGCATCCAGCACAACATGGGAAGAAAAAGAGCAAGATGACTCAATGAGCTGCTAATCCTGTTCTTCTGCCTGCTTTGTTCTAGCTGTATTGGCAGAAAAATGGATGGTGCCACCTGCATTGAGGATGAATCACCCTCTCCCTGTCCACTAACTCAAATATCAATCTCCTCTGGCAAAACCTTCACAGACACATCTATAAACAATGCTTCATCAGCCATCTAGGCAACTCTCAGTCCAGTCAAGTTGATACTTAATGAAACTAATGACAGTGACACTTAATGACACCTAATGAGACTAATGACACTCATGAATGAAATTAGGTATCTTTATAAAAGGGCTCAATAGAAGGAGTTTCTCTCTCTTACCCTTCTGTCTCTGGAGACAGAGTGAGAACACAGTTTCCCTCCCTCCTTCTGGAGGATGCAGCCTTTGTCCTTCTGGGATAGCAAAATCGGCTGGTGACTTGGACTTCCCAGCCTCCAGACTATGAGAAATAAATATCTGGGTTTTTTAAAATCAATTCCAGATCCTGTGTTACAGCAGCACAAATGGACTAAGACTAAGACAAGGAATTAAGTCCAGAAGTAAGGAAATTTGTTAGCTAGGCAGATATCTGAAGAAAGGGCATTTTAAGCAGAAAAAAATAGCCAGTATAAATGTTCTGAAACAAAATCATGCCTACTGTGATTGAAGAATCGTTTTTTAACGTAATGGATTGAGAGAGAAATTAATAAAAGATGAGGTCAAACATTATGGAGGCCAGAATATTTATACCAAAAATAAACACTAGATTTAGCAAAATGATGGTTTGATGACTTGATAAGAATTTCAGAGGATGTAAAAGCCAAATTGGAAGAGGTTTAAAGGTGAAATGAATAAATGAAAGATGTGAAGACATGATAAGCAAATCTTTTCTGGAGTAGGATAGCCTCTTTATGGCAGCATAGTAAAGTGCACACTAAAGAGAAAAGAGGGCAGCAGAGAGAAAATTCCAGACATCTGTAAACAGTTCTCCTTGAATATTCAACTGGGTACTAATTAGCACATATTTGTTAGGACACTACCCAAGGCTATGAAAAGAGCCACCTGAAAAGATTAGAGAGAACAATACATTCAGAACTCAGTAAGGCTGGGAATAATAAGCGTTTTCAAACTAGGAAATTCTATTAATTCATATGGCTATTAGGTAGTGCTCTTAGAGAGGTCACAACTTGGAAGTGGGACACAAGAAAAAAATAAATAAATAAAAGCCCAGCACTAAATTCTGTTCTGTTTCTAACTAAGTTTAAAATCAGGATCCAAAAGGATCAAACTGCTTCTAAGCAACTTAACTACTTTTTTAAATAAACTGAAAGAATATAAAATAACAAAAATATCCATCACCCAAAATGTAAAAATCACACTGTTTGGCATACAAACAAAAATTACCAAATAAGCAATGAAATTAGAAAATCTGAACCATGTGAAGAGAAAAGCCAATCAATCAAAACTAATCTATAACTGGCACAGATGATAAAATTAGATAAGAACATTTTAAATCATAACATCAAATTCCATATGTTCAAAAAAATGAGAGGAAAGATTACACAGGTTAAGAAGAAACAGGGAAGTTAAAAAAGGATCAAATAAAATGTCTGGTGATAGGACTATTAATATGGTATCCATGATGAAAAATTTACTAGATGGAAGAAAATTAGAGATTGCAGAAGAAAAATAAATTTGGAGACATAGAATTCAAAACAACACAGATTGAAACACAAACTGAAAAAAAAAAAAATTAACAGAGCAGCCACAAACTATGGAATACTTAAAGTGAACTAACATAAACGCAATGGGATTGAGGATTAAGCTCTGATTTTTTTCTTATCTTGCCCAACTTTCTATATAAGGGATCTGGGGAGTCATGCCCTACAAACCATAAATTCTCATGAGATGGGTCTGTTAGACATAGTAAACTCCAAGTTTCTCTTCAAAGAATTAGTATGTCAGTATGTTCAGTTCTTTATCCTCCATTTTAAAGTGTAACTTCCTTGTAGTTTCAGTAAACAATCTTTTCCTCCAATTCTAATCAGTAGTTCACATCTGTCCCCTGGTCGCCTGCTCTGTCCTGACTCATCCTGGTCACTTGTCCTGGTCACCAACTCCAGTCAGCTGCTTTGACCTAGGTCACCCCTGGCTACCTGCTCTGACCTGCCCATAACTGTCCTTCCTGCCAAACTACCCACCCAGCCGCTCCCACTCATATTCCTGCTCTCTTTAAAATAGCCAATAAGGATTAGTATAGACTGTGCAGTCTAACCTTAGCCAATAGTGTAACAACACAGCAGTAGGGGTGACCTCTGTCAGGAATAAGTACTCCTTTCCCTCCCTTGTCCAGGTGTGCACTCGTCATTGTTCCATATGTGAGATACATCCTTCTATAAATAAATTGCCTTGCTGAGCAAATTTATGTTCCAGTGTTACTTCTTTCATGGCACCAAAAATTTTACATATAACAGGTTATATTTAAGCTTATATATCATGACTTAATTTCCAACCTGATTCTGATAACTTTACGTGACAAAGAAGATAATCCAAACATTTTACCCCAAAACATGTTTCTTTGCCATATCTTGAAATGGCCCTGAAAAACTGTCCTTTGTGGGAAAAAATTTTGCATCTATAAAGAACCTCTATGAACATAGCTAGATCTCTTTTTTCCAGGCCCTCTTAATCCTGAAGAGATTAACTGAGACCCTAGCACCTTTTAAAGGTCTGAATAGGAAATATTTGTCATCTACTGTCTCTAATGGCAGCCACTATGAGACTTCAAAAGAACCTTGGTCTCCACAATCTTTTACCTTAACCTGAACCTTTCCTTTCATTGATCCAAGGTCTTTAGACAAACTCAACCAATTGTCAACCAGAAAATGTTTAAATTTACCACCTGCAGCCTGGAAGCCTTTCTACCCCAGCAACTTCAAATTGTCCCACCTTTCTGGACCAAACCAATGTATTTCTTAAATGTATTTGATTGATGTCTCATGCCTCCCTAAAATGTACACAACCAAGTTGCACCCTGACCACTTTAGGCACAGGTTCTCAGTTCCTCCTGAGGGCTATGTCACAGGCCATGGTCACTCAATATTTGGCTCAGAATAAATCTCTTCAAATATTTTACAAAGTTTGACTCTTTCTGTTGACAGGAATCTCTAAAGGAGAGAAAAAAGGGGATAAAAAAGTATGAAAAAATAGTAGCCAAAATCTTGCAATTTGAGGAAAACTATATACTCTCAGTTCTAAGAATAATATCAAACTTCAAGCACAAGAAACATGAAGAAAACTAGGTCAAGGTACATTATATTCAAACTGCTCAAAATCAGTGATGAAGAGAAAATCTCAAAAGGGGTCAGACAAAAATCGTATGTCATTACAAACGACAAAGATCAAAATGACAGCCAATTCTTGTAGAAAATCATGAAGTAAGCGGTCAGTTGAGCAATATTTTTTAAACACTAACAGAAATATTAAGACTGTCCATCTAGAATTTTATAAACTGGAAGAATATCATTCAAAAATAATGCTAAAATAAGTACTTTCAGACAAAGAAAATGAACCATTTCTTCACCAGCATACCCCAAACTATAAGAAATGTCCAAAGAAGTACTTTAGTAAAGTGATAATCATGTAAACATCAAAATTTCCACAAAGAAATGAAGATCACAAGTAAAATGAAATTTTTGGGTAAATAAATAAGATATTTTCCTTAATATTTAAATACATTCCAATGATAAATGACTGGTACTGTGACTTTTATAACATATATACAATAATATGCATGACAATAATAACAGAAAGACCAGGAGAAGAAATTGGAAGTATTAATATATTCTTACAAGTTTCTCATACTATATGTGAAGAGGTACGTAAGTTAATATTACTTGAAGCAAGGAACAACCACCAAAATAATCAAAGGATTATGACTAACAAGGTAACAATATACATAAAATGGAATAATAAAAATACTAAATCCTAAAGAAGGCAGAAAAAAGGGAAAATTTTCAAAAAAACAAAGGAAACAAATAGAAAACAAGTAGAGAATGCTGGATTAATAACTAACCATGCCAGTAGTCATATTAAATGTAAGTGGACTAAATATTCCAATTAAACGGAAGACATTATCAAATTAAACAAGAAAGTAAAACCCGATTATTTGCTATCTGCAAGGAACTCCCTTTAACACAAAGATAGAAATAAGTTTTAAAATAATGGGAAATAATATGTTATGCTAATAATAAAAAAACTGGGATGACAATATCAGAAAAATAAATTTCAGAGAAAGGAATATTAAAAATAAAAACACATGGGCACTACAAAAATTTGGCGTTTAGACATAAATTTAAATAGATTATTGGATATTAGATTATTGGATGTTAATTACCTTGATTATCACTTTATAATTATATGTCAAAATTTATTGAATTTCATACTTTTTAAACATATGCATTATATTACACGCCAACAACTCCTCAATCTGTTAACAAAAATCATAACAAAAATAGAATAAAACTTGCTTTGATGCTGACACTCTTTTTCATAGAGATTGAAAAATTGATTACAAAAGCAAAAAACTGCTGAAATGATGTCTCTGAGTGAGCTTGAGTTTTTGCGGTTTATTAATAATTTTTTATCTACTTCCCTATTTTCAATGATTTCTCTCCATAACCATTACCACCACTCTGGTATCCATGCTACCATCATCTTTTTCGTGTACTTCTTCAATCCTTTGCCCTTAGAATAAAAACCAAACTCACAGAAATGGACTTCAGGACCTATTGTCTGGTCCTTGCCTATTGTTCTAGCCTCTCTTCAGATCAAGTTGCTTTATTCTTCCTTTGCAATCTACACTGATATGTTTTCAGTCTCTGTATTACTTCCCTAGGGCTGCTGTAATGAAGTATCACAAACTGAGTGGCTGATAACAACAGAATGTATTGTACCACATTTCTGGAGGCCAGAAGGCCAAAATCAAGGTGTCAGCAGAGCCATGCTTCTTGTGAAGGTGCTAGGGAAGGACCTGCTCCAGGCATCTCTCCTAGTTTCTCGTAATCTCAGGAATTCCCTGCCTTGAATATGTCCTTCTTCTCCCTGTGTCTCTTCATATAGTCTTTCTTCTGTATGTTCATGTCCACATTTTCTTTCGTACAAGAATACCAGACGTATTGAATTTTGGGGTCTACCCCACTGACCTCATTCTAACTTTGTAAAATGTGTCAAGTCCCTGTTTCCAAATAAAGTCACATTCTGAGGTACTTGGGGTTAAGACCTCAGCATATCTTTTTGGTGTGACATGAGGCAGCCCATATCAGTCCCTGTGTGTGTTGCACTCCTTCTCACCAAATGGCCTTTCCTTCAGCTCTTCTGTCAGGGCAGATCTTTCCTTGACTCTTTCAGCTGATAACACATCACAAATTCCTCAGGTCTAAACTCCAGGGGCACCTCTTAAAGAGGATTTCCTTGATCTGCTTTATTTTATAAACCCCCTTATCACAGACTCTCATGGTCTTGGAAACTACTCCTTCATAGCACATGTAGAGCTGCAATTTTGCACTGTAGTATTACCTAAAGACATAGTTGTTTCCCCCAAAAAATTGTTAAATCCATCAATATACATAATGTGTCCGTTTTGACTACCATTTAGCCCCATTACTTTGCAGAGTTCAGGGAAAATAATAATTACCAATAAAATATTTGTTACATAATGGATAAGCTTGTTTTTAATTAAATAAGTGGCTCAGTAATGACTTAATGTAACACAGGAGCTTTAAATGATGTTTTTATTATTGCCATAAGAGCAGAAAAGTCATAAGAGTCTGGTAATTCCATTTACTTATTTAACACATATAATTTATATATGTGTTTGCCTTTGGACAAACTATACTCGACCATGTCCTCCAGTTCCAGGCTATCAATATTTTCACTATATTATATTGTAGTAAGGTGGAAATATGAAGTGATCTATTTTCACATTTTAAATAGGATTAATGTTTTCCTACTTTGTGGATATTAGAAAAGTTAAGTGTAAAATCAATTCTGGAATGGTCTTCAAAGAAAAGAGATATTTTCTTCCATTTTCCTGGTTGCAGCAAATACTGAAGTCAGTTTTAGCTATGTGTATCCTGTGATCTAATTTTAACTAAAACCTTCCACTTTCCTTTGCACACTGTTGCCTTTAGTATAAACTTAAAAAAGACCTGTAGTATTTCATTTCTTAACCATGAATATGCACATAAAAGCTACAAGTAGCTTATTCATAACAGCTTCAAGTAGCTTATATGTGCATATTCATGGTTAAGAAATGAATGTAGCAACCATAAGCTACAAGTTAGTCACACATTTTTGTCATAAAACTGATTGATATTTTGATCTTTATTAGCAAGCAAATTCGGGTTAATTAATCCTTAATGAAATGCCAGTATTGACACGATAGCTTCAAGCTTTTAGAAACCTTGTACACTGCTAAGTTTTAATTTGACAGGCAATGCTGACAACTTTTTTCAGCTGCCAATCCAATGGTGTCAGCCTGCAGTCAGAATGAATTCTTTTTATATACTTACAAATCCACAAAATTGAAGAAAGGACTTACAAAACAACACAAAATTCTTTTTGACATTTGAAGTTAGAATACTCTGACATTTCTATAAGCTATATTTTAATCCATATACTTAGAAAAATGAAGTATTTAACGATCATTTCTTCAAATTGTAAGAAAAATTGCAAATGAGAACAACTTTTCCAAAGCTAATTATAGTACATTGGCCTAGTTTTTCAAAATGTAACATTGCTAAATATCTACCAAATTATGTATATATGCATACCGAATCAGTAATATGGCATCACAAAGCTAAAAGGCAATAGACTACAAGTGAGATTTGCACATGTTGGGCATTCACCCATAACTTGAAAAAAATGTATAAGAATAGAATGCATTTCAACGTGATAAAAGTAAATACATAGAACATAATTCAACAAAAACACATAGTTAATAGTATTTACGTATCTTTTCTTTTTTGTTTTTCCTTTTTTTTTTTTGGAGATGGAGTCTCACTCTATCAACCAGGCTGGAGTGCAGTGATGGAGTCTCACTCTATCAACTAGGCTGGAGTGCAATGGTGCAATCTTGGCTCACTGCAACCTCTGCATCCTGGGTTCAAGTCATCCTCCTGCCTCAGCCTCTGAGAAGCTGGGACTATAGAAGTATGCCACCATGCCCAGCTAATTTTTCTATTTTTTGTAGAGATAGGTTTTTGCCATGTTGGCCAGGCTGCTCTTCAACTCCTGACCTCAGGTGATCTGCCTGGCTTGGCCTCCCAAAGTGCTGGAATTACAGGTGTGTGCCACTATGCCCAGCCTATGTATCTTTCAATGTACACTTTACACAAGTACTTACTATGTTGTATTGGACCGAGTGTAGAAAGTTAGCACCAAGACAAAAGTATGCCAGATTGCAGGGTCATTTATTATGCCGGCGACCACAGAGGACTCACGTCTCTCCAACATGTGGCATCAAAAGGAGGGTGCCAAGACTTTTTATACCCGAAAAACCACCTTGGGAGTGGGGGTGAGGAGTGGGGATGGGGATGAAAAGTTTTCAGACATTCCAAGGTCCAGGGGATTCTGTAATTCACCTCCTGGGTGGAGATGAGGGCGGGGATCTCCGGACATTCCAAGGGCCAGGGGACTTTGGTCATTCTGTTTGTTACTTCAGTGGTTTACAGAAGTCAAGATAAGCATTTGTTTACACACAGATCTTAGTTATCCTGGGCTGCTTATTTTAGTTATTACTAAATAACTAAAGCAAAGGCTAGCAATTCTGGCACAATATCACAACTAATTTAAGGCAAACTGGCAATTTATATCAGATTTCCTGATTAGGTAACTCTCCCAAGAAAAACTTTATTGTTTTAATTCTTTGAGTTTAACTTAAATGCTTATAAAAATCAAAAGCTGTATTTAATCAATAAGGAAGTTCTTTTGTAATACCGCTGAAAAGATCATCAACATGAATTCATTATTAGGACCCAATATTCAGTTTGTGGTTGTGAGATGTTGAGATGCCATACTTAAGCCAGTCCATTTTTATACTATGTAATCCCATTAGATAAGACAAAATAGCAACACTAATTTTTTTTTTTCCTAAATACTTGAATCAAATAGCCAACACAAATTAACAAATCAGAAACATCTCCATCTTGGACAAACAGCCATTTTAAGATCCCCTTGATTAAAAACCACCTAAATCCAGCCCCAAGCCATCAGCCTAATGGCCAATGTCAACATGACCATAAACCACAAGTGACACCTCCAACCAGAAACATTCCAACTCTGAGATAAACCCCCTTCTGACCAGAAACATACCAACCCTGAGATAACCTCCCCTTCAACCAGATACATGCCAGCCCTGAGATAACCTCCCCTTCATCCAAAGACATTCCAACCCCATAAGAAAACTCTCCTCCACACAGACACATTCTGAGTCTGCGATTAGCTCTCCCTCCCTAATCCCTTAAATACCCTTAGTCTGTATAAGAGAATGGTCTTGACCGAAATTGGCCAGAAGCCCCTCTCAGGTTTTTTCTCCAAAATAAACTTGTCTTTGACTGTTAAGCAACTTTTCATGTTTCTTTCTTCTTTCTTTAACTCTTAACACAAATAGCTTACTATAAACGCTTTCAAAGCATAAATAAATCAACATCAAAGTGTATATGATTGAATGGGTTCTGGGGTAAAAAGGACCATGACTTAATTCCCGTCCTCCAGGGGGTTATGATCTGGTTTGGAAAACAATAAATGCAGAAAAACATATAACAATCCTGATCTTAATCTTCTCCTACCCTGTAATTTCAGTCCATGTAGATGTAAAATTCCCTAAAGGTAGTCTCCTTTTTTTCAGGAAATAGGGCAGATACATAAGGAGATAGGAGTCAATTCAAGGTATTGCCTTGAGGGCAATTCTGGAAGAGCAGGGAGATACATAAGCTTTTTTGGAACTGGTGTTTTATTAGGATTGGTTGGGCTGGGTACAGCAAGGCTGACAAAGAGAGATTCTGGAGGTACAGGATCCATAAAGGTACCAGAGTACAGCTGTAAAAGACTCAGGCTAAAGGGAAAAGGGCCTGGATCTGGGTAATGTCTGTATATTTCAAAGGAAGAGAGAAATATTAAGAAAGAAAACTTGACATCTTCAGTTTATCGAAAATACAGATAGGGAAGGAGTGGGCAGAAGAAGAAAAAGACAAGGCTGATTCACTAGTTTGACCTTGTAGCTGAAAAATTCAAGTTTTGTTTTCTAAAAGAAAAAAATGCAGCAAGGAACTGGTTTGACCCTCTGAGGTATTTTGCTATGCACACTTCAGAAGCTCCTACTTCCCATATCTTTCCTTAATGAGGAAATCCATGCCCTCTGTTTATGCTTCTTTATTTAACCATGTTTTATTATGTATCTCCACATCTATTTTAGCTACTGAATATAATAAGAACAGATGCCTATCTCAAAAAGAGCTCATTCATAACCTGGCTGTAAACATGGGAAGCACTTGGCCTGGTGTTAATGCCTCTGTGGCAGTGGCAAAAGAGATCATTAGATCTCTTTGGAACTGGAACTGGAAACTATATGAGAGGTTGCCAGTTGTTAGCAAGCACTGAAGCTGGTAAATCAAGTTGTTCTAAGGCTTTGGAGGGTGCCTCTCAAGAGAAACATCCAGCATTATGAGAACTAAGCTCTGATTTTTTTATCTTGCCCAAATTCCTACGTAAGGGGTCTAGGGGGGCATGCCCGACAGGTTCCCATTGGATGAGTTTTATTTGACCCTATATATTGTGACTTACTTTTCAATCTGACTCTAGGATAACATTACAAGACAAGGAAACAAATATTTAACCCCAAAATATATTTCCTTGCCATACCTTGAAATTGCCCTGCAAACTCTCTTGTGGGAAAAAATCCACATCTTATAGAGAATCCCCTTTCCCCTTTGGTTTTTCCTTCCTTTCTTTCCATATCCAGGAGATAATCAACTAAAATCCAAGCACCATTTTAGGTCTGATAAGAAATATGTTACAACCTGCTCTGTCTCTGAAGCCGGCTATCTGAGAGATTCCTCTGCACAATAAAACTCGGTCTCCACAATCCTTTATTTTAAACATGCTTTTCCATTGATCCTAGGTCTTCAGATAAGATAAACCGTCAACGAGAAAATGTTTAAATTTACCTGTAGCCCGGAAGCCCCTCCTCTTTGAGTTGTCCTGCCTTTCTGAGCCAAAGTCAAACTCATGTATTTCTTAAATGTATTTTATGGATGTCTCATGCCTCTCTAAAAATATATAAAAACAAGCTGCACCCCGACCACCTTGGGCACATGTTCTCAGGACCTCCTGAGAGCTGTGTCACAGGCCATGACCATCCATTTTTGGCTCAGAATAAACCCCTTAAAATATTTTACAGAGTTTGACTCTTTTCGTTGACAATTATTAGGAAAGTGTAAGTAGGGAGAGCAAGGATGCTCTATACATGTTTGAGCAGATCATCCACGAATGAGGGAAAGAGGGACTGTTCTTGGAGAACACAGAATACAGGTTCTTCCAATAGTACAGGGCCTTGGATATTCATAAGACCCCTTGTTTTTGCCTTCGTAATAAAAAATCTTTTTTTTGTTTTTAACTACTAGAGTAGATATTTGTTCCTTGCAACAAAAGATGACACTGGAGTCATTTTAAGTTGCAAAGCCAAAACTAAAGCCCTCTGGTGAAACTAACAGGGTGTCAAATGGCTTAAGCACAAGCTTCCTTCTCCATTATGCTCCTGTGGATAAGGTCCCCCAGCCAAACAACGCTTCTTAACAAAGGGACTAGGTGCAGTTCCTGCTGATACCTGAGTAGCAGGTTTCAATTTTCTGCCAGTGGTGGAATTTTTCAAATAAGCCAACCACATCCTCCCAGGGGAATCAGGTGTCACTATGAAGCCTCTCTCTCACGGCCTCCAACTTGTTCCTTCTGCTTTTGAGTGTAACTTCATGTGGCACACAATGGTGTGCTATATTCTGTTTCCCTGGGCTAGGAGTGCGTATATGTGATAATCTGCTATCAATCTCATCTGTAAGCTAATGTGAATATTATATATTAATCTATCCTCATAATCCTAAAGCAAGAATTCCTCCCTCACCAAAATGGTGACTACATGATTAAATCCCTTTGCATATGTATCTGAAGACTATGGGTGCTTCATGTGATAGCCCTCTCATCTAGTCTTCCATGTACTTTACCCTTCATTTGTTATCTACTTATTGAAAAGTATACCAAAACATCAAACCTAAACAGTCTTTATTTTTCTAAAATCATTCCCTTATCACATTCATTTTAAAAATTTAGTCCTAAGTATCACATCATTCATAAAACTAATGGTTATAGTCTTCTTACCGAAGGTAACTTTACAAATATTTTGATCACAGATAAGATGGCAAACACATAAATCACTGGAGCAACAGAGAATCGTGAAATATAGTTAGAACAAAATAAATAGGAAGTGGGAAAAAAAAAGATATTCCACAAACGTTTTTAAAACGTATTTACAGTTTCAGTGGCGTCTGGTAAGTGTGAAAAAAAGGACATTAAGGCAAAATTACAATTGTTCTTACTGTCAGGACCAGCAGTACAATTTTAAATCAAATTGCACATTTATTTGGTTAGTTCTACTTTCTGGAGTACCAGAATTACAGGAAGGAGCAAGACTGCAAAAGAATAGAAATTTGTAATTATTATCTGATTCTTGGAAATAGCAATTCAAATTCTGAGAGAAAGCAAAATTTAAAAATAAATTGTAAGTAAAATATTTTTCTCAAGTTTCCAGTCAAAGCAATTTTACATGACTATAGTGTATAGATAACGTTAAGCAAACTTATAAATCTGTTTCATGTCACAGAATTGCTAGCTAAGCTTAAATGGATATTTAGAACTAGGTCAGACATTGATTCACCCCCAGGTGTCCATTTTTAAGAGCTGATTTGCATGCAGAGAAGGTGTTCTTCCTTAAGGAAGTCTAAGAAGGATGTTTGGTGCGCGTCTGAGAGCCGGGAACCAGGAACCAAGAAAAGGAAGCAGCAACAGACAGAAAAGTGCACATTCTCTGGCCCAGCCTCTGCCTAAACCACTTACAGGTCTTGGCAGGAAGAAATTATAGCTAAAGGAACTACAACACATACACTGCCAGGATGAGATGGGGGAAAGACCACAAGACTAAGGTGTCCTCACCCATTTCTCTGTTCCAAACAGCAAGTCCCTGGTAAGGTAAAGCTGAAAGGAAGTGCTGCCCATTTACCACCTTTCTGTTGTTGGGCTTCTGCAGATAGCAGAAAACAGCCATCCCCAGCGCTGCTCTGGGAGCAGTGACAGGGCATTGCCCTCAAGTGAACTTACTGCATAGGACAGACAAACATAGGAGAATTGATAATGGGTGAAACTGAAATACCAAAGGGACATGCAGAGTAAACAAGGCAGTTTCCAGCATAAAATACGGCCACTCTAAAGGTGTACCGATAGTGGTTTAGAGCAGCAAGAGAGGCCTGGACAATTTTAGATTACGACAACTTTAAGAAAACTTATCACATCTTATTGCTCCAAAGTCTAATTGGCAAAGAATCAAGTATGTTGTCTTAGAAAACTGGATGAAATTACAAACTATAAAATTATAAATAAAACTATAAAATTATAACAGCATGCCATTTTTGACTGATAGTTACTTTTACTATTATTTTTCAGCAAGTCTCTATATTCAACTAAAATATATATAGTAAATTAAATTTGTTTAAAGTTTATAATACCTACAAGACAAGACAAGTACTGTATATTCTTATCAAGTAATAATATATTTGAAGCCTTAAAAACAGGACCAAAATAATGAAATCATTTCAAAATATATCTTTATGAATGACACTTGCAACAATTATTAAAGCTCTTAATATTTCATATAGAATGAATGCACTGTAATGAGACTTTTTTTCATTTTCACAATTACTAAACAACTAGAGATGGAATGAATATGTCCTTTAAAGTGATAGCATTTATTTTTCCAATGTTCTTTACTTTTTTTGTTGTTCTGTAATACATTTGTTTTCTTATAGTATTATTTTAGGCTGATTGTGAAATTTCAAAATATAAGAAAATGTATAAAGTAACTAATACAATCCCTTAGTAGAAGCCAGCATGGACAATTTGTTGCCTAAATTTCAACAATAACTTTGTACAAATATAAAATGCGTGTATATGTTTCTATAAACATCGTGTTGTATGCATGTATGACACTGTGTACCGTCTTCTGCAATGTGTTTTTTCCCTTGACTCAACAGTTTTGCCGGACATATGGAAAGCTTCTTCAAAACTATAAAACGTTCTACTGTATGGAGGTACCATGATTGCTTCTAGTCTTTTATTAATGGACACTTGAATTTTTCTACTCTATTATAATATCTGACCCAATAACTGCATGTTAAAATGAACCTAAAAATTAATGCTATACATCAACCATATAAGTTTCTCTGCCTATAACATTATAATGACTATATTATGTTTAATTAGCCTAAAAAGTGACTTTTTAATAAACCATTTTTTAGAAAAATGGTTTATTTCTAGAAATATTACTTCCTATTTTTAAAATATCTCTTTAACCTAATGATTGCTAATTCATGTGGTGTTAAAAAATATAGTTATAGAGGTTACCAAATGCTGGGGCAGTCAGATAATTTTATAAGTGTGGTGAGTTTTGGGTTCTTGAAGGAAAGGAAGGGTTTGAATATAGAGGAAAATAGATTTTAAAAATTATGAATATCCACATGCACATTCTTAATAAAGGCAAAAAGTGGTAAGGTCCTGAAATTCAAGAAAGAGAAGACTAAGGAGCAAGTTAAAGACCTGATCATTGATGAGAGTTAGTTATTTAGAACAAATTCTAGGATAGGAACATTGCTATTGCAGAGCAGGGCAGATATGATGCTTTAATTTTCAAAGCACTGAGATGAAGCAATAGTGTGACACCCATATAAATATTTCAAAAGCAGCTGGAAATATGATTAGAAACAGACAATATAAGAAGGAGAGATGCAAAAATATATGCCATGACAACAGACTTAATAAGACAGAAAAGCAAAGAGATGCAAATACAGAGCTCTTGAAGAACAGCAGTAGGGAGTCATAAGATAATAGGAAGAATGTAAACAATGGAACCAAAAAAAGTAATCAGTGATACAAGAAAGATAAATATAGTGCCAGAAGTTGTTCTTTTAAAAAAAAAATCTAACCTGAGAATGGTTATTTTTCAATTGGGAAAGGAAGGAAAGAAGGAAAGAAAGAAGGGAGGAAGGAAAAAAGGAAGGGAGGGAGGGCGGGAGGAATGAAAAGAAAGAAGGAAAGAAGAAAGGAAGGGAGGAAGGAGGAGGAAAAAGAAGAGCTGAAGGCAACATTTGTTCTTTGGGAGCAAATATATCTAGTTTGATGGGGACTGAGTGAGAAAAAGAACGGAATTCTAGACCAAGACATGTCATGATAGTACTAGGCCCCTGGAAAGGAAAGACACAAAGGGAAATGAAAAACAAAATCAAAGTAATTCAGTAGATTCAGAAAATGAACCTTCATTGCTTCACAATTTTCTAGTCGTCTAAACCTGTTCCTTTCCATAGTCAATTAATTGTCCACATTGCTGGGATCTATTTCCTATATTAGTTTCTAAAGGGGAAAGCCTCTATGTCTAAATCACTTTTAGTTACTTCATTATATCTCATGTGCGGATGATCTATAATAAATATTTTTGGATAAATGGGGATAATATTTGATTAGCAATGAACCCAATGGGCGCTAGTCTTGAATATCTACTCATTTGCTGTATAATCATCCCTAGGCCTCAACTTCCTCCTGTGTGACATTAATGATATCCTGGAGATGACATCAAACTGTCTTCTTCAGTTCACAGTCTGTCTGAATGAGCATGCCCTGCTCCCAGCTCTAGGTGGATCTGGCATCCCTGCAGCACCCTGGCCGTAACTGATGATACCAAAGGTGGGGTGCTTAACTCAAGACCATCTAAATTTAGAGCGTGAGGTCTGGGAAATAACTTGGGAACATAAATAGGAAATGCCATAGTCATTAAGTTATTTAGAGCAGGAGCTAAAGTTGAAAGGAGGGTAGAGAAAGAAACCTTATGGAGGAGATGGGAGACAGCAAAAGCACCAGAGGGAAAGAGAGACCATGCTTCAAGGAGAAAGGTGGTGACAGCCGTGGCTGTGTGGTGCCATCTTGGTTACAGTTCTGCTATGTATGCCACTCATGGACATCTTCCCCAAAACAAATCTCCTTGCTCTGAGAGTTCTTAGAGAGATCTTGACTCCTTATGATCAAGTAATACCTACAGAGCCGAAAAGGCTGCTTTGGACCTCACTTTACTGAACCTCAGACAGTCACATACTACCCTCAGAATGGCTGCCATAGTCAACATCCTACAACAGGGTCCAATTCTTTAATTAATGTCTTATTTAAATTGACTTATTTTATTTATAAATTTTATTTAGCTGTATCCTAAACATCAAAGCTTTGTTTTAAGATATCATATTTTTCTAATATGTTAAAATAAATGCACAATTATCAAAGTGTCTATTCCATGTAACCCCCTTAAAATTATGTCATTTTGGGTCTCTCAGTCTGAAAATAATCTGGGAATTGATCAGGGATGATAGCAATGAATAATTTGCATAGTTGCTTTCACAATTAAAGACACTTTTATGTATCCATGTGATAGTTTCTGATTTGCATGGCAGGTCTCTGAAAATAATTAGAGACAAGTCTGCCCTTCTTTGGTTTATCATGTAAGAATGACGTACTTCTGTCTTGAAATTTAACTATTCTATAATTTTTAATGGCTTTATTTTTCTTACTGATATGTGTGGCATTTGAGAAATTCAAAAACTAATCAACTTTCTAAAATATTGCAAAAACATTTAAAAGCCAGAAATAACACAGACAAGAGAGCAATTTTGTATTTGTATGCATAGTGTGAAGAAATTAGTGCTCTGGTGATCAACCTGCAGTAGTTAGAGAAAGCTCTAGAATAGTAATGTATACACTATCCATACATGAAAAACTTCCCTTTTATTTTTCCTAAGACATATAAAGCATACTAAATATTTAAACTCAAGGAGAAAAAGCTTGATTATGAAAAGTCTAAAGAAGATTTTTAAATCATCTTTTTAGGTAAAAATACCACAAATAAGTGATTTCTTTGAAAAATAATCTTTCTCCAAATTCCAGATTTTATTAGTGATACAACAGTTTATGAGAAAAATTATTTTTGTGATATGAGGTTAATTTTTAGCATTAATTTTTAAATATTAATAAATGCTGTATGCAATAAGTGATTACCTTTTCCATAATCACTTGCAGATAAATTTTAAGAATTAAAACAGCGGGCTGCCTCAGCAATGGCGGGTTGCCTTGGCGCCGTTGCCAAGGCAACCCGCCACAGCAGAGACTCCACCCCAACAGAGGCGGGCCACCATTGCCAAAGCAGTTCTAACTATACCCATATAAACAGGACTGCAGGGAAGTTCACTCGTCAGCGGGGCGGAGCCCACAGCAGCTCAGCAAAGCTGCTATAGGCCGACAGTGACTAGGCTGCCTCCTTGCTGGGCTGGGCAGGTCTGAAGGAAAA
>NW_016107404.1:4334294-4372115 GCF_001604975.1 Cebus imitator
TGCATGTTCTTCACATGTACCCCAAAACCTAAAATGCAATAAAATAAATAAATGGGGAAAAAAATAAAAATAAAAATAAAAATAAATGGTCTTTTGTATTTCTGCGGAAAAAAAAAAAGAATTAAAACATTCTTGCCAAATAAAAAGTAGAAGAAAAAAGCCTCCATTTTTATGATGTCTAAATCTAATCACCTAAGAAGTAGCAAAAAACCAGATGTTGCGGAGTAAACACAGCTTTTCTCTAGTTTCAACCAGAGTCACTAAGAGGCAAAGTTTCTATTGCAGGAGGTGAGAATTTAAGAGTGGAAGCAAGTGAGAAAATGGCAACAAAGGCATTGACCTGAGAACAATACTGTGCCAATGAGTTACTGTGTAGAGTTAAGAAATCCAGTTTTCTTTCATTCTAACAGAACACTTCTCATGAAATCCAAGGGCTTTTACTCCCAATGTGAAAACCATAGGAATAGATGAGAATTCTTAGTATCCTATTTTACCATTAAAAGATATAAAGATTTTCAAGGTTTTTTTTCTTTTTCTTTATATACTTCTTGATTTATAATTTTTTTAAAAAAGGCTTAGCAAAACATCTGTTTGGTATTACTTAACATTACAGAATTATTCATTTACTATTTGTGGATATATCTGAAAACTCATTTTTTAAAAATGAGGAAAGGATTTCTGTAGACTTCTCATAGCTAACTAAGATAAATAATGTTTTTCTTAGAGGCTGCCTTAGACAGAATACTATAGCCAAAACAACAGTATCTCATGACAAAAGGAGAATTTTTCCTCTTCTATCCCAAGGCTCAAACTTTAATAACCATGTAACTTTGGAAATAAGCTACTAATATGAGTCACAGTTTTCCTAAAGAAAACAAGAGCAGGATTAAGGCAAATACAATTTTCTCATCACATCTATGAGTTAAGAATGCCACTGGGAAAAGTTCGCAACCTCAGTTTGAAAACATGAAAACAAATACCTATCCAAACAAAATCAAACAGGTTTTAACAATTTGCTCAGTTAATACCTGTAACTAAGCAAATATAAAAATCGTAAGTGTTTTTAACTGATAAGCAAGAGGCAAAATTTGTATTTTGACTAAAATTTTTAAATTTATGGTCTATCTTCCAGAGACTTCTTAAAAATACGATTATATATCTCAAAAAATATACATAAGTAATGCAAATTGCTACCCAAAGAGCTTTGCTAAATATTAATTACATAAGGTGAAATGAAAACATGCCACTCTAAATATTTAATAGAATTTAATCTATTAAATTCACACAGATTTAATTAAGACATTACATATTAATTTTCCTTGGATGCTAACCATCATAATTGTTGTATGCATGGGGGAGTCCCTGAATTGTTTTAATAAAATTTAGTGTGTGTCCTGGTGTGTCTAAGACCAATACTCTATATATTTCAAAAAAAAAAAAAAAAAAAAAAAAAAAAAAAAAAAAAAAAAAAAAAAAACCGAAAAACAACAACAACAAAAAAAAGCACCCATATGAGTGGTGCACCCATCAGAAAAATTACCTAAACATAGGTAAGACATATTTTTTTAAAAAAATAGGATTTTGGCTGGATTTAGTGGCTCAAGCCTGTAATCCTAGCACTTTGGGAGGCCTAGGTGGGTGGATCACCTGAGGACAAGACTTTAAGACCAGCCTGGCCAACATGGTGAAACCCCATCTCCACTAAAAATACAAAAAGTAGCTGGGAGTGGTGGCACATGCCTGTAATCCCAGCTACTTGGAAGCTGAGGCAGGAGATTCATTTGAACCTGGGAGGCACAGGTTGCAGTGAGCCGAGATCATGCCACTGCACTCCAGCCTGGGCAACAAAGTGAGATTCTGTTTCAAAAATGAATAAATAAATAATAGGATTTTAATGAAAATATGCTTGTTTATACCTATATAAAATTAACTACGTACTCTACCCTATGTACCTCACCATGATCTGGAAAAAAATTAAAGAAAGCATTTTGAAAAAATAGAAAAAGGGCTATGTCCAGTGACTACATTTATTCTCATCTCTATGTATGTGACATATGACTTGCCAATTTTTTTAGTTATTGCTATATTTGGCATATAAATATGTTTATTTCTCTCTTTACCCTCCCCACTTCAATGTTCCATAACTCAGTTATAATAAGATGATATCTAATGTGGTCAATAACTATATCATTTCTAAATCAGAAGAACATGTGTCCAATGTCAATCTCTTTGACTTTTTAATAGTATCACTTTCTTCTTTACAGCATCTAAGACAGGAACCTAAAACACAATTTTTCTACTTCTCTATTATTGTGACTTCCTGAATATTGGCTACTGGAATTACTTCAGAGATCACTTAGTTTACTTCTGTCATTTTACAACTGAGGAACCCAAAACACCAAGAACTTGACTAGGCAAAATGTCCCAGAGTGGGCGCAAAAACCTGGTTTGGATACTGCATCGCCCAGATCTCCTGACAGCCAGAGTAGCTCTCTTTTTATGGAACTCCTTCAAAAATTTCCTCTCCTGAATTTCCTAGTGATCTATTTTACATTACATTACATGGATTATTTTATTTACCACCAACAAATGGCTCATGTCATGTGTTCTCATGGTTCAAGTCTGTGACTGATACAAATATATTCTTTATCCAGATTCATGTCTATGTTTTATTCTTTTAAAATACTTTTTCTATGAGAAATCTAAAGTAGATGCTCAAAAAGGAGAAGAATATGACTGGGAGAGATAATTTAACCTTTTCTCCGTTACCTTCCTCAATCACCATCCTCATTCTAACAGGCAAGAGATCTTGAAGTGAAT
This sequence comes from Cebus imitator, assembly GCF_001604975.1. Taxonomy (NCBI): domain Eukaryota; kingdom Metazoa; phylum Chordata; class Mammalia; order Primates; family Cebidae; genus Cebus; species Cebus imitator. The sequence continues at coordinate 4,337,115 of NW_016107404.1, forward strand.
TTCAATGCATTTCTGGACTTCATATAGAAATGCATTATTCAACTGGTTTATGGTGCCCCATTTGCAGAGCCATCAATGTATCCAGATTTCCATTCTATAATATTTTGGAATATTTAGAATGTCTTAAAATTGCTACTCTCTTAAGCCATGAATATGTCTCTTCTACTCTGAACTCCTGTACTTTCCTTTGTACTGGCTTTCCTTCTCCAACTGCACAGCCATTAGGTAGTCCTCAGAGTGACTCCTAAAGTCTCCTTTTCTTCTGTAAACTGCATCAAACCCTCTTTTATATTTATAAATAAAGAACATTTGCATTTCTGTAAAATGAATAGCAGTGGGTCTTGTAGAGCCTCCAAAAGGAACTAGCCCTGCCAGCACTTTCATTTTAGCCCCTGAGACTGATTTTACTGACTTCAAGAACTGAAAGGTAATGAATTTGTGATGTTTTAAGTTTATATTAGTTTATTGCAGTGACAATGGAAAAACTAATACATCATGCACACCATAGATACATTTTAATTTCCCACTTTCTCCCACTAAGATAATATCATGAAGCTTTTCTTATTCCATTAAAGTTTTTGTACACACCCTTTCTGTGTCTTAAATAATAGCTCATCAAATGTATAGACAATTATTCTGTTAACCAACTGTATTTTTAGATATCTAGGTAGCTGTTACATCTTATTTAAGATGTAAAAAATTCAAAATGCATTTTTCCCAATAAATCCTTATCAAAATGTTTCAATGTTTCTTGTGGAAGAGTATCAGAATATAATTATTGCATTAAACAGGATGGATGTTTTATGTTTCTTGGTACATACATTATTAAATTGCTGTCCATTGTACTGTTTTAGTGATTATAACACTCTAAGCCTGTTTGAAAGCAACCATTTCACTAGTTTTAAAATAATAAACTGCCTTGATGGTTCTCACTTAAAAATATACACTTGCTAGTCTTATATACAAAATACATCAATTTAGTTTACTATTTTGTTTACTATTTTTAAACACAGCTTACTGTTTTCCTTTTTTTTAATGCATAGACTGTTGAATTCTTTCACATTAACAAAATGTTTATATAGTCTTGTAAATGAAACCTGAGTCTATGCATAAAAATCTATGACCATATTTGATTAAAATTAGAGGAGCCATAGTCATGGTGTACAGGAGGGATTAAGAACTCACTATAGAATTTCTTTATTTTCCTTTCTCGTTATGAAAATAAACACCTCCTGTGAATTGGTAAATGTTTCCTAGCTCAACAGATCTGATTATAGAGTCACGCTAAGGGCAATTTCTTGGACAAATATATTAGCTCCCACACAGAAATTAACCTGATAATTTTCAGAATTCAAATGGACATCCATCTAAGCCTAAATCACCATAATGACCTAATACTGGTGCCCTAATTACATAATTCAATAAATTGTCTTATTCATTCTCAAACCTACCTACATTACAGGTTACAGAACTTGAAATATTAAATTCTATTATTTTGACCTTCATTTACAAATCCTCTTTAGAGATTTCAGCAACTCATAATCCGTCATATTTTTTGACACTATAACATTTATTATATTTTTGATAACTATTAGTAAATTATTTGTATGTTGCTTTCCTAGCTAAATTATAAGCTTGAAAAGAGAAATAGTTATTACTGAATGCCATGAAAAAGTATATCAATTATTGATAAATTTGCCCTAAGTATTATCTTCAAACTTCAAATGATGCCTCCTTACTTAGTATTGGTATCTGGCTAAACATGTCTTTAATCATTATATTATTAGATAGCCAGGAGGCTGAGGCAGGAGAATCACTTGTACCTAGGAGGTGGAGGTCATGGTGAGCCGAGATCGGGCCACTGCACTCCAGCCTGGGCAACAAGAGCCAAACTCTGTTTCAAACAAACAAATGAACAAGCAACAACAAAAACTTTAAATATATTAGTTCATTAGCATTATCTTTCAGGGAAAAATAACTGCATTGTCATTAAAATGTCATTGCTTTTTAAAACAAACTTTTAAACAAAAGACCAAATTGAACGATGAAGGCCATTTTTGCATTAAAGTGGGAGCAGAACCTGAAGCCCACTTTGGCATCAAGTCTTCAAAATCCAGTGTTTTTAAATCAAAAGAAAGAAATCAAAATATCCCATTTTCACATATTGAAGCCCATTAAATACTAATCAATCTATTAGAGTATAATTGAGGTATGATAGAGAAGTCTAGTGAGTGTACTAGTAGAATTGCATTCACATTAGAAAAATACAAATACTTTAATGTAATCTGATTACCAAGTTAAATGTGAATCTTAATTAAAACAGGTGTATCTTAATAATTATCAGAATATATATATCTTTTCAGTTTTTGTCCAATCTGAAACAAAAATTCTATTCAGTGAGAAAGGAATCTATAAGATAACTAAGAACCAAAGGAAACATTTATTAACAACTGTGAAGACTTAAAGTCTGTGGACGCATATTCTACAAAGATTTTCCAACTTTTATTTTCATAATTACGTAAACTGTATACACATCAAACATACATTTAAGATAAAAGTGGTGTGTAATAGTACATAAACACATGGTGTAACATCAACTAGGGGCCTAGCACCACCATGGACCAAGGCTACCTATATCATACATACTACATAACTGCACACATACATACACATGTACATACATACCTGCACACATACATACATATGTACATACACACTTGCACACATACATATGTACATACATGCATGCATGCACACATACATACATATGTACATGCATATTTGCACATATACATACATATGTACATACATACCTGCCCAGAAACATACATACATAGGTATATAAATATATAAGTAAATAGCAAGGAACAATTAGTTTTGTTTAATTTTGTTCTTTCATGGGATTAAATATAATTAACAACATATTGATAAAATAATTGTGGTAATTAGAAAATGGAAAAGATACTTACTACAACATTGTTACTGGATTAGAAAAGACTGAATTTGCCTCATTTTCATATAGCATTGTTTACTGTGCTTAGATGTCTTTAAAAGTCCAGAAAGATGTTGTAAGTTGAAAATCACCTCATAGAAATGTTACTTAGCCCACTTTGATCTTTAATATTCACAGTGCCACTTGTAGTTGTATCATCCACAGGAAATCTAATATTTAAAAAATTAATTCTAGTCTCTGGGATGCTTTAAAAGAGGGTTCTATATTTTTCTTTTAATGATGTAACTATCCTAACTTTATAATTGCAATTTTTTTTTAATTTTACTTTAAGTTCTGGGGTACATGTGCAGATCTTGCAGTATTGCTAACAGGTATACACATGCCCCTATTCCCCATCACCTACATTAGGTATTTCTCCCAAAGTTATCCCTCCCCAATCTCCTCCCCACCCTTTCTATCCCTTGCCTAGCCCCCCAACCCCCAACAGACTCCAGTGTGTGATGCTCACCTCCCTGTGTCCATGTGTTCTCATTGTTCAACAGCCACTTACGAGTGAGAACATGTGGTGTTTGGTTTTCTGTTCTTGTGTCAGTTTGCTGAGAATAATGATTTCCAGATTCATCCATGTCCCTGCAAAGGACATGAAATCATCCTTTTTTATGGTTGCATAGTATTCCATGGTGTATATGTGCCACATTTTCTTTATCCAGTCTATCGTTGATGGGCATTTGGGTTAGTTCCACATTTTTGCTATTGTAAAGAGTGCTGCAATAAAAGTACGTGGGTATGTGTCTTTATAACAGATCTATTTATAAACCTTTGGCTATATACCCAATAGTAAGATTGCTGGGTCAAATGGTATTTCTGGATCTAGATCCTTGAGGAGTCGCCACACTGTCTTCCACAGTGATTGAACTAATTTACTCTCCTACAAACAGTGTAAAAGCATTCCTATTTCTCCACATCCTTTCCATCATTTGCTGTCTCCAGATTTTTTAATGGTCACTATTCTATGAGAATAGTATGAGATGGTATGAGATGGTAAGTCAATGTGGTTTCAATTTGCATTTCTCTAATGACCTGTTATGATGAGCATTTTTTCATATGTTTATTGGCCACATAAATGTCTTCTTTTGAAAAGACAATCCTAAGCAAAAAGAACAAAGCTGGAGGAATCATGCTACCTAACTTCAAACTATACTACAAGGCTACAGTTATCAAAACAGCATGGTACTGGTACAAAAACAGAGATATAGACCAATGGAACACAACAGAGTCCTCGGAAGTAACGCCACACATCTACAACCATGTGATCTTTGACAAACCAGACAAAAACAAGGAATGGGGAAAGGATTCCCTGTTTAATAAATAGTGTTGGGAAAACTGGCTAGCCATGTGCAGAAAGTTGAAACTGGAACCCTTCCTTACACCTTATACAAAAATTAACTCCAAATTGATTAAAGATTTATACATAAGAAAGACCTAACATCATATAATTGCATTTTTTTAAAACAAAATCTATTCTAGTTTGATCATATTCATTAAGGGAATATTCATTTCCAGCAAACCCATTCTGTAAGTCCACTGGGATTCTTTCTCTTTTTTTTTTTTTTAAGATGAGTGGCCCACACCTTAGAATAGCTGTTGAATCAGAATACTGGTAGGGGGAGCACTGAGAATGAAAACTTTCTAAAGGCATCTGACATGTTTCTCATGCACTTTAATACTAGAAAACAACTGCTTTCACATATAACACAACAAAGAAATATGGCAACAGAAAGTTGTGCAAGCAATGGATAGTTAGACATAAGAGTTATTGAAGAACACATAATAATGCACAAAGGTTTCTAAATGTCATTTAGAACATTACACAACAGAGTGGCTATTAGTGTTGTTTTTGAAATAAAACGCCTCAAGCTCTTCACTCCAGCATCTCTCTAGAGGCATAGTTCCTAGCAGCTACGGTTAACAACAAAGACTCTGCAGCACCTACTGTGTCTTTCATTTTCCACCTCCTAAGGCAACATTTTCAACTGTTTGAGTCAATTGTTTGGATATTTACCTCTTTTACTTATTAATGTGCTTGACTTCTTGTGACTTGTTTAATTTCAAACAATTGTCTTGACTTCTTACTAGGAAAGATGAAGCTGCAGTTCTCTTTCCTGCACACATACAAGAGGTACATTTACCCTCCTCCCAACCATTCCAAATACACACATATGTTGTACCTTCCCTTATAGTTAGCCTTATGACTATGAAAACTCTCCCCACAGCTGAGCCATGGACCATACTCTGATTTCTTTCTTTTTTTTTTTTAATACTATTAGCAAGAAAAATTATCTCCACTTCCATTTGCTTATTGTCTACATTCTTATCATTAGTTAAACCCCAAATACTTTTCTAGTTACATAAATCTTCTCTTAAAATGTTCAAGCTCATTAGCTCTTCTATGATTATACCTGCCTTCTGATTAGCTTCCAGTCTGGACTGAGCGTCTGCTGTCCAAAGCCGCTTTAGGCTTTCCTTCACCATTGTGCTGGCATCCCTTTAACTCTTCTCCTAGCAGACCCTCTACTTCCCGTGTCCAGTGTCTTTTACGTTCACCGCCTAGTTTTGGAAACATACAAGTCCTAGTAGCTTTCTAAGAAAGAAGACATAGGAAGTGAACTTTTGGAAACCTAATATCTGCAAAAATATATTTATGCAAACACTAAACAGTGTGGCTGCATGTAGAATTATATGTTGGGTATAATTTCCTTCAGCATTTAAGGCATGGGTCCACTGTCTTCCATAGTCTTCTAGCTTTTCATGTTGATTCTGGGAAATCTGATGCCATTCTGATTAGCATGAAATGTGCTTTATTTTTTCAATCTCTGAAAATGTTTAGAATTTAATTGGCCTGAATGTACTAAAATTTTCACAATAAATTGTCTTAAAATAGATCTGATTTCATTAATCAGGGTTTTGACAAGCATTTTCAATAAAGAAATTAGTGTTCTCCAAAAAAAAAACCAAACAAACAAACAAAAAAAACAAAACAAACAAACAAAAAAAAAAACAAAGGCTCTGGTGTAAGCTATTTGCATTTGATCCAGCTCTGCTACCCACACATGGCTTCATTTCTCACTACCCTCAATTGCCTCACCTATAAAGTAAGATATTATAATGAACAGAGCCTGAGTGGCAGCATGTAAAGCACTTAGAACAGTACTTGCCCCATGATAACTGGCTCATTAAGGCTCTTTAAGGTACAGGAATAAACAAGATAGATGTCCCTACTGCTTGTGGCTTGTAGCCAGATATTTCATCATATACGTAAAACGTGATGAGGAGTACACAGAAATAATATATGAGAGAGGGAGCCTGGTCTAGTTGGATGAGTTGGGGAAAGTCGGGTCTACATTATGAGGAAGAAAGGAGGAGGTCGATACCAAAAGGGGAGGATTGCTGAGGGGAGTTGTGGGCACAGGGTACCTTTTAAAGCAAAAAGTGGAGTGTACCAGCCAGTAAGAGAAGAACAGGAGGGCTTAAGATGAGACTGGAGAAGTAGTCTTGTAAGATTTTAATTCAGAAGAAAGAGAAAACGCATAGAATTTTCTCCTGGTGATCTGAGACCTTTTTTATTCAGGAAGGAAACCCCTCCTCATGAGCAGAATTCTGTTGCATGAGTTAGAGTAAATCTAGAGGCAAGAAGGCCTGAGAAATCAGTAATTTAAGCTTCTTGTGCTGAAAAGTAATGAAAGACAAAGGAGAAAGGGATTTAGAATGGATTTTGAGTAGTTAAATCACACAGTAGACCACATTTAAAGAAACAGTCATAGAAAAAACTACAGGTGGAAAGATTCGTTCTCCATATTTTATCAATGGAAAATGGAAATCTCTACTAATCATTCTTCTGTTTCTTGTAAAATATTTTAAAAGAAGCTAGCATAAATGTGGACTCTATCTTTTCTGTCTTTACAGAGATTAGGTTTTAACAGTAAACCATTATAAAGGGGAACTTTGGTTTTAAGAGGATATTTAAAATCACAAAATTTTGATGATCATTATCTTCCTTTCTGCAAAAATTTTCCCAAGGAAGAGATTCAAAACTCTGAAACTGTGTAAGAACACACTGCTGAAAGAAATTCCAAAGTTGCTAAAAGCACCCAAAGCTTTCATAAAAACATAAAAATTTAAAAGAGAACACTTTATGCTTTACTTCAAATTAGCCTCTAAATCATTTTTCCTTTGATTCACCACAGTCATTAAACAACCATGTTTTTAAAACTACCATATACAGTATCAAATATATAATATCACTGTAAAATAACAATACAGTCAATGCTCAAGGAGCACTTCTTATATGTTAAGCACTGTGTTAAGGTTTTAAGTATATTATTATATCCCCATTTTACAGAAGGGAAATGAGGGAAAAAGAAATTAAGTACCTTTACGGGGGTACTTTAGGAAGTACCTATTTATATATGCTTAAAATCCAGCCAGTTATATAATACATTCATGTTCATGAATTCACTTATACTTATCACTTTACATAATCCATTAATTTTTAAGTTTTTAACATGAATAAAACTTGATACGGAAACAGAAAACATAAACCTAACAAACTCTGCCTTGGTAAAAATGAAAAGACCAGCATAGGTCACCAAAATATTTTAAAGACTTTAAAAGAAAAAATTTTATCACGTTGAAAACATGGAAATTTCAGTGAAATGAAGCTGGAGAATATTTACATTTTATTAACATCAAGATCTAAAGAAATGAAAAGTTCAGACAGGCATAGAAAAGGTCTTATTTAAGTTTAACTTTAAACTGTAGCTTCCATTTATTTCTTTGATATGGAACAGATACTTCTGAGATTTCAGAGATCCTCCATGAACTATTCCAAGTTCTTTCTAATATATAGATTTAAAGTACAAATTTCTGAAATTAAACTGTGAATTTTGAAGTATATAAAATATTGAAACTCTACAAATTACAGAATATTTTTATTACTAGAAATGTAATTTGCTCATAAGTTATAACTGAACTGCAATCAAATCAGAGGTCTGCATAATTCATGTAGGCTTTTCTGATAGTTGAGTAAAACCACAAATATGAAGGTCTAGGTTTTCTCCTTGCCCACCGGGAAAACAAAATGAACATGGCATAAATTAACATGAGTCCTATATGGCCTCATGACTACTACATGGCCTTACATCTTTGACAATCACTGAGGTAAAAATGAGCAAGTCTAACCCATGAGTGATTCTAGTCATGATAAAAATGGCATACATCAAAACAATTAATACTTGTGTATAAAAGCAGGATGAGCTTTTGAAGCAACTGTATTTTCTTAAATATACTCACTGTAGTCTATGGTAGCATATTCAGGCAGAGAAGAAAATTTATAGTGTCTAAGACATTTTATCTTGAATGAAGACTACTAACTATTAGACATAAAGAATTACAGAGCCAAAACAACTGCCCTGTAACCACCTTTAGATTCAAAAACCACCAGAAATAGTTCATTGAAATGACTAGGAAATTCCATGAGTCTCCAAACAATTATATGTTTTTTAATATAACGCTAAAATAAACTAAAACAATTTCCTTTCACTTATAAAATTGGAACTTAGCTCCAATGCAATTAAGTCCTATTCATTTTACTTATATTGATTAGGGATTAGGTACATTTACAATTTCAACCATTAAGTTATATTATTATGAGGCAGATGATAGGATTTGATCAAACAAGGGGAACCAACAAGAAGTTTATTCAAGGACAGATTTGGAGCTAAGGCTCAACCCAAAACTGAATACACCTATGTGACCAGCCCTAGGATCAAAGAAACAATATCATCCAAGAAGCCCCTTATTCAGTTACTATCCCTGCAAGGATTACTGTTATCCTAACTAACAACAGCATAGCATACCATACCACCCCAATGTACGATTTAGTTATACACATGTACATCAATTTTTTTCATCCAATGTCACTAGGTAAAACAGTGGAATACTTTGAATGTAGATATTTCAGCCTGACAAGCAAAAGTTCTATTTTGTTTTTAGATATGTATAATCTAGGGTCCAGAGCCCAGGGTTTACATATAAATCATTTTATTTTTCTTTTTGCCTCCAATATGCAGCGCAAAACGATTTTTTAAAATAGACTTTAATTTTCAGATTAGCTCTAGGTTCACAGAAAATTGAACAGAAGGTGCAGACTTCCTATATGCCTTGTGATGCTATATATGCACAGCCTCCCTCATCAACATTGGTCACCAGAATGGTACATTTGTTACAATTGATGAACCTACAGGAACACATCAACATCACCCAAAGTTCACACTTTCACATTAGGGTTTCCTGTTGGTGTTATGAATTCAATGGGTTTGGACAAATTTATGATGACATGTACCCACCAGTACAGTACCATATGCAGTAGTTTCACTACCCATTTAAAATCAGAATGTAATGCTCAATTTGTATTTTCTAATGACTCAGTAATCACTATGAACATTAAATATTTTACTCTACAATGGTCCTTTCAAAGTATCCTTCTTTATTTGCTCTTTAAACTTCTCTTAGCTGCTAAAAATGTTTAATTATTTTTGATAGTATTTGCATTATTCCTTTTTTCTCCACTAACATTTAATGTAATATTGATAGTGGTCCCATTTCTAGTTATAGGAGAATTCCTGTTTTTAAAGATTTTTTCCTTTCCATTGCAACTTATTTGCTGACATTCAAAAAACAGATGTTCAAGTGTACATTAGAATTGCAAGTTACCTGAAATATTTTCTTGAGAATTATTATTTGATGGGTTTTGAAACATGCTATTTAGATATTCAGAACCCTCTGCATTGGCATACGGAGCTTCAGCTGTGTTCTCAATAATTTAAGAGTCAGGCTAGTGATATTTAGATAAGTGAATGTATGGATTACAGCAATTTAAGAGATTTTTATTACTCCATTATTAAGTATTGCCTATCACAGAGATATGTAGAAATGTAGCCAACTTTCAAACCTAAATTACAAATCTGCAATCATCTACTTTGTAGTCTATCAATTTCTATATTTATAAAATGACAAATGTCATTATCCTCAAATTTTGTTTCAAATTATCCTCAAAAAACATTAAAAATGAGTATTATAAAAATGTAAAATTTGTTTAAGTAAGGCTTTAGCATTTCAATAGTCAAATACATCTTTAGCTGTTGTATGGAAAAGAAATGGTAAATATATTTGAACTGTATGTTTTATATATAAAACATATCAAGTAAAATAAAACAAAGCAAGGATTGTGATTTATATGACAGAAATTAATCAGAAATAGTGATTGTTAATAATTCCAAAGAAAAAAATAATAATGGACAATTTGAGGAAGTGGATTCTATTTTAGAATTCCACTTAGAATTCTAAATTGTATAAAAGGTATAGTAGCTTTGAATTCTATTTTGAAACTCAAAGCTACTATACGTTTTATATAATTTTGAGAGATGGGTATATTTTCTTAGAATTTGCCACTGTACACATTGTTTTCTCAAATATAGATTTTGTTCATTAAGTAGAAATTCATAAAACACCAAGGTTGCACTTAGGCTTAAAATCACAGCAAAGGCATTGACTTGTATAAACTAGAATGAAACATTTAAAAATTGCAAGAAATTATCTCGGTGGAATGATATCTTCCAGAGTATTTAATATATATATATATATATATATATATCTGTATATAGGGGAGAAAGTGGGAGGAGAAATGCAAATGTGAGCTCAAGAGCTTAGAACAATGTGGAAAAAGTATTAAAGTCACAGTATTTGCTATTTCAAAGAGCCTATGATAAGCATTAATCCCACAACTTACAGTGAGACTACAGAAGAAAGAAGTTTATTCATGCTTTTTCCTATGAAGATAAGGAAGAATACTTATGTGTATGTGTATGTATCATAGCATGTTCACAAAATTATACATGATTACCTCATTTTAAAAGAGCTGGATCCATAAGGCCAACATGAGTATTTGTGACAATTTTGGGTGAATGATTATTGGTGAACATTAATTTAAAAACACAAGAAAAAATTAAACAAAAAGCCTAATCCCTCCCCTAGTATATACCACATGGGAAAAATACAGAACATAACATCCCAAGCACTATTCTGAACACTGTATAAATATCAGTTGGTTTAATCCTAGAGCAACTCTATTTCACATAGGAAAAAGCTAGAGGCATAGAGCAGTTAAGTGATATATCTGGGTTACAGCTAATAAGTGGTGATTCTGACATTTGATTTTAGGCTATAGCCAGAACCTGTTCTTTTAATTACTATGAAATACAAGTACTAATAAAATAAGGAGGAAAAAATCATTAAATTAAGCTGCCTTGGAATGTCAAAGACCAAAAGTACATTACGTGCACGTAAGACCAATCAGAGACTAGTCTGGGGTATTACTGCTAATAGAAATGTGGAAATTTCTTAAATCTATATAAAATTATATTTGATTCATTATTTGTACTTTCCACATGATTGAATTTATAAGAAATAGATTTCAAAATTAATTTTTAAAACAAAACTTAGAAATATTAATCAATTGTATACACATCACACAACCTAAAGATACTATGTGGTGGCGTAGTAATATATGGACCTGCCTAGGATAAATTACATTTCCAGAAATTCCCTTCCCTTTTTATCTTAGATTAGGGTGAACCACAGAGACATTTTCATGTGCAATTTAGAGGAAAGACGCAAAGCAGTAGTCATATGGTTTCTTATGTCTTGAAAGAGATTGAGACAGTCAAGAGCTTTTGTTGCTAAGACATGTCACTCATCTGCTTGCTCAACTGATTAGCACAGGCAGTGGCCAGGCTTACCCAGATCTTCCTGCAGTTTCTAGGATCTTGGGAGAGGTTTTGGTTACTGCCAAAAAGGAAGTACTAGTTTCTCCTATAGGGAACCCGTATCTTCAACATTGCAGAATGAATATATGCTCCAGTTTGTTCTCAGAGTCTCCAGCTCATATTTGCGGGCTTAAGCTTGGCTTTCTTCTCTCCTATATTACATTCTTCTTTTTCCTTCCTGACTGACACTGCCCGAGAGTCTTCAAGCACCAGTATCAAATCCAAAATCAAGAAATTTACAGAGACTGTTGTAACCAGCTCCCATAATTGTATATACACAAATCCTTGCAACAAATTGTGTGTGTGCATAATGTTCCTAGTGATTCTACTTTTGATTGATATAGTATTTAGTAGGTATCAAAGGAAAATAATTTCATGGCTTTAAATTCCCAGATGGAATCTGAGTAAGAATCTGGATAAGTTCTAAGACTGCCCTAAAAGAAATTCTTATAACCTCAGGTCTTGAAAGGTCTTGAAAGAAACCAAATCTAAAATCTAATCACAATGACTGAATTACAATACAAATTGAATTTCCTAACTCACAGGATCATTCTTCTCAAAACTGAGGCATTAATGGGAAATAAATGGAACCTTGAAAATTAGGATGGGGACAAATTTAGGTGAAATGGGAAGAGTGAATCCCTGAATTCTGTTAAGGCTACTTTTCTTTCCATTCCTACCTAAAAAAGTCAGGTTTGCCTTGTCTGAAGAATCTGTAATAGTCTCACCTGAGGAAGTTAGCCACTGCTGAGAAAATGGAATAGGTAGTAGAAAAGGGTAGATAGAAGTATCTACCACAACCACATGGCTAATTGCAGAAATTAAGACTACAATACTTAGTTATGTTTTTTTCTTATTTATATGAACACATACACAAATACAAACACATATAACAAGTATTATTTTTCCCCTTCCTATTCCCCATCACCTAACACAAAATACATTAATAGTAGTTATCAGTGCATATCTCATTATTTAAGTTATAGGATACTAAAGAAGGAGTGTGAATCAGATGAAAGAAGAAAACTGCTTTTTGAAATGGGACTTTGTAAGTCATTAGAATGAAGACTAAGTGTGTTCAGTTATAAGGCAGGAGAGATATATCATGTTTTCATATGAGACAGGAGCATGGCTTTGTTTACTTGTAGATTACATATGGCTTAAAAAGAAGTGTGGAGCTTTCAGATTCAAAATACATGAACTGCAGTGACTTTATAATGTGTCAATTGAATCAGATTAAACTATGATTCCCAGAATTTCCTTCTCTGTATATTTCCAATTTGGGTAGGTTACAAAAGATATTTTTTTCAGAGAAGATTTTGAGGGCAGAAGTAAAACAGCAGCCATATAAATTTAAATTAATAATGTAAACTAAAAACTGCCATTCTTCTCCTTGAGAGTAGAACATAATAAAATTTGAGAACTTCTTTTTCTTTCTTTTCACAAAAAGGATTGGTATGGAATGATGACACTTGACAGTCTCTGAGCCTGTTTATGTAGAATGCACCCTGAGGCTGAATCCCCTGAACAACTGGATGAATCTCTTCTCATAGTTTTGGATAACTAGCTCTGCAATGAGCTTCTTAATAAAATGAGCCGTGCTTTGGACACAGTGGTTCATTCCTGTACTCCCGGCATTTTTAGACGCTGAGGCAGGAGGATCGCTTGAGGCTAGGAGTTTGAGATCCACCTGGGCAACCAAACATCCACCTATCTTTACAGAAATATTTTATTTTAAATTATCCCAGCATGGTGGTGTGTACCTGTGGCCCCAGCTACTCAGGAGGCTGAAGTAGGAGTATCAATTGAGCCCAGAAGATTGAGGCTGCAGTGAGCAGTGATCAGGCCACTGCACTATAGCCTGAGTGACAGTGAGATCCTGTTTCAAAATAAATAAATAAATAAATAAATAAATAAACAAACAAACAAACAAAATAAAATAAAACAAAATAAGCTGTGCTAAATAAAATACATTTTTACTCTAATTGTTACTGTTTTTTCATCTTTCCAGCATTCTGGGTTTTTTCTCTTAATGGTAAGTGGCACTTTGCCATTATAGTTGAGAAAAAAAATCATTCATAACTACCACAGTTACTGAGACAGACTGGGTACAATAGTCATCGCCTAGCTACCTTCTCACTGTGTAACCTTTCTCCAGAAACACAGACCTATCTTTCCACTTTAGCTTTCTTCCATCTACAACATTACCTAAAGACGATCATAACAGTCTACTATTTTTTTCAGCTCTCTCCTCTGTAATCAATCTTGCCAGCTGTTAGTAGGTCAAGTGTCACAAAATTCATTATTGAAAATGTCTCTTTTTGTCTTTTAATTATTTTAACTTATCTGTTAGTTTTCCATGATAGAAAGTTACTGTTTTTTCTCAGTATGGAAGGAAAAGCTGTTCCACAATTCATAAGTGAGCAATAAAGATTTTACCAAAAAAAAAATGCGAAGACAGAGAATTTAATATACCTCTAACAACACATGCATGTATCAATTGTCTCACATTGTTCATTTACATTATTTTTTCAAATTAAATATAGTTTGGTCACCTGCTTTTGCCCCATGGTTATGGTAGGGTCTGTCAACCATATCCTTTCATTGTTGCCACAGGATTAGGCAACCAATTTAAATGGTGTCAACCAGAATGCCCAATCCTATTCAGAAATAGCATGCGACCTGAGCTAAGCAAATTGGAGTACTTCACTGGAATTCTTCAAATTTGAATTGATGGAGTAGGATACGATATTATTTTCTGCTTGTAGTTGTGGGCTCATAAGCCTGAAATGGATTTAGCCAAATCTCCCTTGTTAAAGAAAATTTTTAAAATGAAGAGAGAAGCAGAGATGAGACAATTGATGCACATGCCTTCGTAAATATGTGTGTGGTGTGTGTGTGTGTGTGAGTGTGTGTGAATACACCAAGAATGATGCATGAATTTTTTTTCTCTTTTTGCTATGCAGTTTTAGTCTAGGTTTTACAATGAATTTGTATAAAAGTCAGTGAATTCATTATACTGCTGAAGCTGCTGGTGGTCTACAGCTTAATCAAGGTGTTAATTGGTTGGCACTAAGTGTGGTTTGAGGTTAGTGTGGCATATGGAACCCAGTGAATATAGAGTTTTGTTATACAAACTATAGATATACTTAAGCTTGCTACATCTGTGCTACATTTTTTTTCAAATAGATATAGGTGATAAAACACCTGCTACTTAATTAACACCCTTTGTAGTCATTCCCAAAGTTAGATTATTCTCAAACCTGCGCTGCCATCTGTAAATGTTAAACTTTTGCTTGCTATTCCTAAAGCTTCATCTTTCCTTTACTTTGCAAAGTAAAATATGAAAAACATTCATGTCTTGCAAATGAAGGAAATCATTAACAAAGGGGGTTAATGAATACATAGATAAAAAGAAAGTTCCTGTAATTTTGAGCTGATAATCTTTCAAAAATGAAACCTTTATTTAAATTAAAAGAATCTTTAAGAGAATAGATATTTCTGGGAAAATAGCAAATTTTAAACATCCTGGCTTTCCTTTACTGTCAAGCCTAGCATGTCTACCTCCTATGAGCCAAGAAGCTGCTATGGAAGGAAGGGAGGCAATGAATAGAAGGAGTCAACTGAGCCTTCAGGTCTGGTTTAGTTCTGAAGAATTAAAGAACATATTTGAGGTATGACTTGTACCCGTCAGAGAAGACAGTGCCTGGGGCCTGGTGATACAGGGTCTATGGTTTAGATTAGGCTGAGACAGATGTTGGCAAGAGCATGACCTACAGAGATTGGAAAAGAGACTATATGTCACGTTAGTGTCTGGTCAGGCTGACTTTCAGAGCTTGAAGAGAAGCTTCAAGTTTCTCTACATTACTGAGGCTGGGAGACTACAAGAAGATTGGTGAGAAGAGAGATGGTTTCCTCCTGGGGCTTCAAGAAGAAATTTCTAATCTGCCTGTTGTGAAGTCTAAGACCGAAGGGAGCAGAGCAAACACACCAGCCCCCACTCTGTGAATCACTATATGCCAGCATGGGGACCCGAGTCTTAAAGAATGAGCAAAAGAAACAAAACATTCTCCCAATGAAGGCTCAAAACAAAGGTGAAAGAAGCAGAAGACTCAGAACTGGCCCCTACAACAATAATGGCAGTAGATTATTGTTCTGGAGAGGATGAATGGCAATTTTTGGTTCCAACTCTAGTATACAGAATTGCTCAACTGTAGGTATGGTGCGTGATACTGTCATAACTGATCCATGCATGGCTCTCTGTTTTTATTTATGCAGGGACCCCTCTTGAGTAGTGTAACAAGCAACTGAGGGCCCACCACACAACGCAAAGAGTAAAATCTCACCAATCATTAATATTTATTTAATTATTTTCTCTTCCTTCACCCCCATTTCCTGTTTCCTCTCCCAAGAGAACCACCCTTCTGAAGCCTGTTTGTCACTCCCTTTCTTTCCTTTTCATATTGTTTTTACTAATCTATATTTCTTTCCAAAATTTTAGTTTCATTTTAATTGTTTTATGTTTAAATTGCTAAGTATTTATGTTTACATTGCTAAGTTTCATGAATACTGTTGTGTGCCATTGTAGTATATTCATTTTGTGGATTAATAACAGCATTTTACATGATATTCAGCCACTCTACTACTGTGGAAAGATCTGATTTGCTTCCACAAATTTGCTATTGTGAAGAGAGCTGCTGTGAACACACATGTTTCCATAGTACAAAGGAGAAATTTTCTCCTGAATCTACAGCCAGAATTACTTCATCAAACAGTATACAAAGTTATACACAATAATATCAAACTGCTTTCCAAAGCATTTGTATCAATTTACATTTAAAGAAACAATGTATAAAAGACCCAGAGGACTCCTGTCTTTTTAATCACTTGGTATAATGAGTTTTTTATTTTATTTTTCCGATCAAATGAATGTAAAAGAGAACTCACTATGGTATAATACATCAAATGAATGTAAAAGAGAACTCACTATGATATGATAATTCTCTAATCACGATTAAGTCCAAAATATGTCTTAATATATGTTTATTAGTAATATATAGTTCCTCTTCTGTAAAGTGCTAATCATGATTTTTGGACATTTATTTATGCAATCGTTGGTGCTTTTTAATAGGCTTGCATATATATATATATATATATATGTAAGCCAATTAAAAACTATATATATATATAGTTTTATATAGAGAGAGTTTATATATATATATATAGTTTTTAACTGGCTTAGCATATATATATATGCTAAGCCAATTAAATTATATATATTATATAATTTTTTATATATATATATATATATATATATATATATATAATTGATAATACTTTGTTCATTGTATATGAAAAAACTGCCTTCTAGAGAAGAGGCAGAGCAAAATGGTGGAATAGAAGACTCCAGGGATCAACATCCCCCCGACCCCACCCCTACAAGGACACCAAGTTAACAGCTATCTACACAGAAAAAATACTTTCACAAAAACCACAAATCAGGTGAGCACTCATAGTACCTGGTTTTAACTTCCTATCATGGAATGAGGCACTGAAAGGATACAAACAGAGTCCTCAATCATGATGTCACCCCTCCCTGACCTGGGCAGGTTTGAAGTGGTGCCCAGAGCATCTCTGGACAGTGCAGTGGGGAGAGTACAGCAATTGTGAGGCACTAAATCCAATGGTGTCCTGTTAGAAGAGAAAGGAAAACCGAACCAAACTCAGCTGACACTGGCCCACGTAGGGAACCTTTAAACCAGCCCTAGCCAGAGGGGAATGCTGGATCATAGGCATCAGAGCTCCAGTATCTGCAAACCTCACCAGAGACAGATACAGCACTCTTGCCTCTAAGTAAATCTGTAAGGCAGTCTGGGCCATGAAGACTGCAACTCTTAGGTGACACTTAATGCTTAACTAGGCCCAGAGACGGTTGACTGTGGGAGACATATGACATACTGAGACACCAGCTAGGGCAGCCAAGGGAGATCTGGCATCACCCCTCCCCTAACCCTCAAGTTGCACAGCTCGCAACTCCAAAAGAGACGCCTTCATTCTGCTTGAGAAGAGGAGAGAGAAGAATGGGGAAGACTTTGTCTTGCCTCTTGGATATCAGCTCAGCCACAGTAGGATAGGGCAACAGAGTCATGAGGTCCCTGTTCCAGGCCCTAGCTCTCAAATGACATTTCTAGACACACACCCTGGGCCAGAAAAGAACCATTGCCTTGGAAAAAGGGACTCAGTCCTCCAGCGTTTATCACCTGTTAACTGAAGATCCCTTAGTCCCTGAATAACCAGCAGCGATACCCAGGTACTGCATCATGGGCCTTAGGGGAGACACTGAGACTCGCTGGCCTCAGATACCAGCACAGCCACAGGAAGGCAGAGCACCAAGCAGGCTCTTGGAGTCCCTAATTCCAGGACCTGACTCTTGGATGACATTTCTGGACCTGCCCTGGGCCAAAGGGGAGCCCACTGCCCTGAAAGGTGAGTTCTAGTCCAGTTCACCATTCACCACAATCTGACTTAAGAGCCCTCGGGCCTTAAGGAAACATTGGCTGGTAGTCTGGCAGTACTATTCATGGCCTAAGGTGGTGACTGCTACAGGAGTGAGGCTCCTCTGCCTTTGGAAAGGGGAGGGAAAAGTGGGAAGAACTGCATCGAGTGGTTTGAGAGCTAGTTCAACCTCAGTACTATAGAACACCAGGTAAACACTAGGTTTTTGGCTGTAATCCCAGACTCCTGGGAAGTGTCTTTGGAATCACTCATATATATGACTATATATATACATACACACACACTCACATACACATATATACATACACACACATATATATACATTCCATTAGCTCTGTCCCTCTAGAGAACCCTGGCTTTGTGATCGTGTCAATTAACACTTAATAAACTCCACTTTATATGCATATATAAAGAGTAACACTATCATAATATCCCACAATAGGCCATCTGCAGGCTGACGAACAAGGAGAGCCAGTCTAAGTTCCAAAACTGAAGAATGTGGAGTCCAATGTTCTAGGGCAGAAAGCATCCAGCACAGAAGAAACATGTAAGCTAGGAGGCTAGGCCAGTCTCTCTTTTCACATTTTTCTGCCTGCTTATATTCTAGCCATGTTGGCAACTGATTAGATGGTGCCCACCCAGATCAAGGGTAGGTCTGACTCCCAGCCCACTGACTTAAATGTTAATCTCCTTTGGCAACCCCCTCACAGATACAACCAGCATCAATACTTTGTATCCTTCAATCCAATCAGGTTGACACTCAGTATTAACCATCACGTCTGTCCTATAAGAAATGCTACAGGAAGTTGGTGATGAAAAAAAAAAATGACAGATAGGAGGCAGGACTAACTTGTAGCTCCCACTCAGATGGACAGAACAGTGTGTGGAGATTCACATTGTAAACTTTTGCTCCAAGAACCACTGCAGAAACATACCAGGAAAACCAAAATAATTCACAAACCCTTTGAAAGGAGTGGCTTGCTGCTGCAACCTCCATGAGACAGCTGAAACACTGTGAGTTCCCAAAGTGTAAGAGATGGAAAGTCTGCCCCTAAACACACATCCTCATTGAGTAACATGGTTTGGCTCTGTCCTCACCCAAATCTCATCTTCAGCTGTAAACCCCACATATCAAGGAGGAACCTGTAATTCCCATGAGTAAAAAGAGGGAGGTGATTGGATCATGTGGTTGGTTTCCTCCATCCTGTTCTCATGGTAGTGAGTCATGATGAGATCTGATGGTTTCGTAAGAGTTTGACAATTCCTCCTTCATATGTTCATACTATCTCCTCTGCCTTGTGAAGAAGGTGCTTGCTTCCCTCTATGACATGATTGTAAATTTCCTGAGGCCTCCCCAGCCATGTGGAACTGTGAGTCAATAAAATTTCCTTTGTTTATAAATTACCCAGTCTTGGGTAGTATCTTTAGAGCAGTGTGAGAATGGACTAATGGGAAAATGAAAATCCAGATCACAAGAGCATAATTTACCCTTACCAAGAGCTAAAACAAACTTAGAGTGCCAAGTAAAATAGAAAGGTAGAATGATCAGTGGGAAGAGTCCTGTAGGTACTCCCAATCTTCAGGGAAGCCTAAGAAAGCTATTTGTGACTAATTTCACAGGGGTCCTTGGGGACGGGAACCAGTGGAATTGGGGAAAGGCCACAGGGAGGAAAAGGAGGCTTCCACTAAACTTTGTAATAATTTCAACAGACAGTGAATTTCCTGGGCAGAATCTGGGGGGCAAATGTGAAGTGCAGATGTAAACACAGAAGTGACAGACAGGAAAGAGTGAAGCCTAAAAGCCCTGCTTGCTTTCTCAGCAGGGAAGCTCGTAGCCCCGTGTTCAACTTGGCACTGTTGGCTGTTGACAGCAGGAGTGAGACTGGCATTGCTGGCTTCATGGGAGCTGGGTGAGGCCTGTCACTGCCAGCTTTCTCCCACTTCCCTGGCAACTGGTATGACACATCAGAGGCAGCCATAATCCCCTTTGGAACATAACTCCTTTGGCTTGAGAATGACCTCCACATTCCCCAGTGGCTGCAGCAAGCCCTCCCCAACACATACAAAGGAGAGCCTGAGGTCAGACTCACTTAACCCTTCCCCAATCTGATGTTTTGTCTTTACCAACCCTGGATGCTGAACACAAAAGACACAAACTCTTGGGAGCTCTATAGCCCTATCCATTACCAGAAAAACCCACATATTTATCCAGGTGACCTTAGGGCAAGCTGTAGCCCTCCTATACTATATAGCAGCTGGTGCTCTCTTGAAAGCACTGCCTCATGGCTGAAGGTCAACCAACTCAAGGCATTAAAGCAAGTCATAACAGAACAACCCGCTTCAAGGAAGGAGAAAACAACAGCTAATTCTACTGACTTTAACACCCTGGCTAACCAGAGGTCCTGAGTCTGTCCTCATGACAATTTCACTACTAGTATAGCCATGATTCAAAAAAAAAAAAAAAACAGTGGACTAAACAAGATTACAACCAAGGACTCTCACAAAGTTAAATTCACTCCCCTGCTATCTCCACAAAAACAGGTTCTGGTGTTTACAGCTGGGAGACCTGAAGACAGATTACATCACAGAACTCTTAACAGACACTCCCCAGTATCAGCCCAGAGCCCAGTAGCCCCAGTGGGTGGCTAGACCCAGAAGAGAAATAACAATCACGCAGTTCAGCTCTCAGGAAGATGTATCCCTAAAAAAGCGGGGAACACCATGACAAGGGTGCACCCAGTGACAAAAAAAAAAAATCTGAATGGCAGGTCTTGTATTCCAGAACTTTCCACTGACATAGTCTACCCAAATGAGAAGGAACCAGAAAAACAATTCTGATAATATAAAAAAAACAAGGTTCTATAGCACCTCCAGAAGGTCATACTAGTTCACCAGCAATGGATCCAAACTAAGAAAAAAAAAAGTCTCTGAATTGCCAGAAGAATTCAGAAGGTCAATTACTAGGTTACTTAAGGAGGCACCAAAGAAAGAAGAAAACCAACTTAAAACAGACAACCAATACTTAAAAAAAGAAAAAAGAAAAAAGAAAAAAAACAGGATATGAATTTTAAAATCTCCAGAGAAATAGATATCATAAAAATAAAAAAAGAATCACAACTTCAGGAAGTGAAAGACACACTCAGAGAAATACAAAACACCCTGAAAAGTTTCAACGATAAACTAGAAAAAGTAAAAGGAAGAACTTCAGAGCTCGAAGACAAGGCTTTCAAATTAACCCAATCCAACACAGATAACGAAAAAAAGAATTTAAGAAAATAAATTCTCCAAGAAGTTTGGGATTAGTGAAATGAATGAACTTAAGAATAATTGATGTTCCTGAGAAAGAAGAGGAATCTAAAAGTTTGGAAAACTTGTTTGAGGGAATAATCAAGAAAAACATCCCTGGCCTTGCTAGAGATATAGACATCTAAATACAAGAAGCTCAAGGAACATCCATGAAATTCATTGTAAAAAGACTATGGCTTAGGCACATACTTATCAGGTTATCTAAAGTGAAGACAAAGGAAAGAATCTTAAGAGCTGTGAGGTAAAAGCATCAGGTAACTTATAAAGGAAAATCTATTAGATTAACAGCAGATTTCTCAGCAGAAACCCTACAAGCTAGCAGGGATTAGG
Organism: Cebus imitator; assembly: GCF_001604975.1. NCBI lineage: Eukaryota > Metazoa > Chordata > Mammalia > Primates > Cebidae > Cebus > Cebus imitator. The sequence goes on from NW_016107404.1 coordinate 4,359,102, forward strand.
GTCCTGTCTTTAGCCTCCTGAAACAAAACAATTATCAGCCAAGATTTTTTTGCCAGCAAAACTAAGTTTCATAAATGAAGGAAAGATAGTCTTTTACAGAAAAACAAATGCTGAGAGAATTCAGCACTACAAAGCTAGCACTATAAGAACAGCTAAAAGGAGCTCTAAATCTTGAAACATCTTCAAAATACACCAAAATACAATCTCTTTAAAGCATAAATTTCACAGAATCTATAATACAACAACACAATGCAAAACTTCCAAGGTATTCAGGCAACAAATAGCATGATGAATAGAATAGTACCTCATATCTCGATACTAACTTTGAACCTAAACGGCGTAAATGCTCCGCTTAAAAGATACAGAATGATCGCCATTCTAACTGGCATAAGATGGTATCTCAATGTAGTTTTGATTTGCATTTCCCTAATGACCAGTAATGATGAGCATTTTCTCATATGTTTGTTGGCCTCATATATGTCTTCTTTTGAAAAGTGTCTGTTCATATCCTTTGACCACTTTTGAATGGGTTTGTTTGCTTTTTTCTTGTAAATTTGTTTTAGCTCTTTGTAGAGTCTGGGTATTAGCCCTTTGTCAGATGGGCAGATTGCAAAAATTTTTTCCCATTCTGTTGGTTGTGGGTTTACTCTAATGATTCTTTCTTTTACTGTACAGAAGCTCTGGAGTTTATTTAGAACCATTTGTCTATTTTGGCTTTTGTTGCCAATGCTTTTGGTGTTTAGTCATGAAGTCCTTGCCTATACCTATGTCCTGAATGGTTTTGCCTAGGTTTTCTCCTAGGGTTTTTAAGGTGTTAGGTCTTATGTTTAAGTCTTTAATCCACCTGGAGCTAATTTTAGTGTAAGGTGTCAGGAAGCAGTCCAGTTTCTGCTTTCTGCATATGGCTAACCAGTTTTCCCAACACTGTTTATTAAGCAAAGAATCCTTTTCCTATTGCTTGTTTTTGTCCAGTTCGTCAAAGATCACATGGTTGTAGATGTGTGGCACTGCCTTCGAGGCCTCTGTTCTGTTCTATTGGTCTACATCTGTTTTGGTACCAGTACCATGCTCTTTTGATTTCTATAGCCTTGTAGCATAGTTTGAAGTCAGGTAGCGTGATGCCTTCAGCTTTGTTCTTTTTGCTTAGGATTGTCTTGGCTATGTGGACTCTCTTTTGGTTCCATATGAAGTTTAAGGTGTTTTTTTTCCAGCTCTGTGAAGGTCATTGGTAGCTTAATGGGGATAGCGTTGAATCTATAAGTTACTTTGGGCAGTATGGCCATTTTCACGATGTTGATTCTTCCTAATCATAAGCATGGAATGTTTTTCCATCTGTTTGTGTCCTCTCCTATTTCCTTGAGCAGTGGTTTGTAGTTCTCCTTGAAGAGGTCCTTTATATCCTTTGTTAGTTGTATTCCTAGGATCATGAAAAAATCTGGAGAAAACAGTTGCTGGAGAGGATGTGGAGAAACAGGAACACTTTTTCATTGTTGGTGGGAGTGTAAATTATTTCAACTATTTTCGAAGACACTGCGACAATTCCTCAAGGATCTAGAAATAGAAATTCCATTTGACTGAGCAATCCCATTACTGGGTATATATCCAAAGGATTATAAATTGTTCTATTATAAAGACACATGCACACATATGTTCATTGCGGCATTGTTTACAATAGCAAAGACTTGGAACCAACCCAAATGCCCATTGATGATAGACTGGACAAGGAACATGTGGCACATATACACCATGGAATATTATGTAGCCATAAAAACGGTGAGTTCATGTCCTTTGCAGGGACATGGATGAATCTGGAAATCATCATTCTCAGCAAACTGACACAAGAACAGAAAATCAAACACTGCATGTACTCACTCATAAGCAGGTGTTGAATAATGAGAGCACATGGACACAGGGAGGGGAGCATCACACACTGGGGTCTGTTTTCAGGGGGACTAGGGGAGGGAGAGCAGGGTGTGGGGAGGTTGGGGAAGGATAACATAGGGAGAAACCCCAGATATAGGTGATGAGGGGATGGAGGCAGCAAACCACTTTGTCATGTATGTACCTATGCAATAATCCCAAATGATCTGCACATGTACCCCAGAACCTAAAGAATATAAAAAAATAAAAATTTAAAATAGTAGAAATAAATATATCTATTTTAATGTTAAAAAAAAAAGATACAGAATGGCAGAATGGATAGAATACACCAGTCAAGTATCTGTCTTCAAAAGACTCACCTGACACATAAAGACTAACATAAACTTAAAGTAAAAAGGTGGAAGAAAGATATTCTACGCAATGGACACCAAAAGCAAGGAGTAGCTATTCTTAGACAAAATAGACTTCAAAATGACAGCACTTAAAAAAGACAAAAAGGAATATTGCATAGTGATAGAGAGACTGGTGCAACAGGAAAATACCACAATCCTAAATATATATGCACCTAACACTGGAGCTCCCAAATTTATAAAACAATAACTACTAGACCTAAGAAATGAGATAGATAACAATAATAGTAAGGAACTTCAATATTCCACTGACAGCACTAGGTAGGTCATCAAGATAGAAAGTTAACAAAGAAACAATAGACTTAAACTATATCCTAGAACAAATCGACTTAAAAGATACCTACAGAACATTCTACCTAGCAACTGTAGAATACACATTCTATTCATCAGCACAAGGAACATTCTCCAAGATAGGACATATTATAGACCACGAAACAAATCTCAATAAGTTTAAGAAAATCAAAATTATATCAAGTACTCTCTCAGACCACAATGGGATAAAATTGAAATCAACTTCAAAAGTCTGGGTTTCTGACTCCAAAACCTATGGTCTTTGAACTTTGTTGATGTTTCAATAATTCCTTTCTAATTTTTCTCCAGTCCTTTGCTTATAAGTTTCTTCCTCTGAAAAAGTTGTTGCCTTACCTCTGTCATAGCTCCTAAAACACAGTATTGTAATTGGCCATTCACCTTGATTTTTCTTTTTCTCTTTCTCTTAGGTATTTTGAGGGTAGGTTTAGTGCTGTATATATCTTTGTTTTTAGCATCTACCATAGTATATACATGCTCAATAGACACAAAATGAATGGATAAGGGGAATTAATGAGTAAATAAAATGAGTACCTTGGTTAGGTAATTTCCACTTCCTCATTGGAGAGAGAAACTATATATTTAATATTTTGATAATTGGCATAGATTTAAAAGTAGATAGTAACAAAATTCAACATGACGCAGAACACTTGGAGAAAAGTAATGTCACACATACACAAAATAATTTGCAAACTTTTCAAAGTAATCAAGTCAAGAAAAAGATGTTGCAAGCAAAATGCAAGTATGCGAATCCATGTTGTGATGTTATGTAAAATAGATCGATCCATTGTGCAATATTCTATGATCAGGCATTACTCAATAATTTCTTATCTAAATTTTTAAATCTGGCACATACCTGTTCTTTGGATGAAATTGTACAGCACTTTGAATAAGACTCTTCATAGCTTCAAGTATGAAGATAATAAAGTGATTAAACTCCCTCTACATAAAAATTGCAAAGGACCAGCTGTATTTTTAGTGCACAGAAGGGCCATAAATGGATGGAATTTGCTTTGTTCTTTACTAGACTTCTGGGAGGAATCAGGAGCCTCATTTCGGTCTTAGTGCTATTTGTGAAACTGGAAACATGTGCACTTTGGAAAACACTCTATAATTTCCTGACCTCGTAAGAAAAGGCTGGAAACCTAGCTGCTGAGAAAGGTTTATCTCGCAATTGAACTGTAACTGAATATTCACAAATTTGTAGAATTTTGGCTGTGACAACACTGAGAGATGAAATTTCAAGCTAGCGTTAAAAAAGCACAGCTTTGTTGACTGGCTTATTAAACAACTCAGGGCATGAGAATATTGGTGAGGCAGTGCTAAGGCTCATGTCTTCTTTTCTCTTTGAATAGAATAAAACATGCAATAGGTTTTCCATAGTGACATTTTTGTATTGAATGAAAGAGAAATACTACTTTTGATGTTGGTGACTGGAGAACTGGAGGAAAGAATAGTAACATAATAACATGATACTGAGAAGCTCTCATGCTATTTTGTGGTATGACAGGTGGATCAAAGACCTCGACTTCAATATAAACACAGGATATTCAAGTTTTCAGTCTTAAGTTATTTAAAATACGAATACCCATCGACATACTGTTTTGGTTTGTATGTATCATCTCAAGACTGATCATTCATTTCATTCATTTATTTGTCAATTTATTTATTCTCATTCTTTCAACAGTCAATTACTGAGTTCCATTTTTTAGACACTAGACGTATTGTGACATCACGCTTCCAGAGTTCATAGTGGGGTAAAAGAGGGAGACAACTAAAATAATGCACACTGAAATTGCTAAAACCGTGACTAAAACTGCTTTGAATACAGGAAGGAGAAAATGATAAATTTTGTGAAGGGAATTTTAGAAAGCAAAAAGAGAGGCTTTATTTGGAGATTATTCTTTTTGAGCAAGAGGCTTTAATGGTGAGTGTCATTCCTCTAAGTATTTATAGAAGGAAGCCCTGGTAGCCAAGAAGAAAGTATGTATTACACTGTAGTTTATTAATAATCAGTATTTGTTTTGGATTTCAGATTCTTAGCAATTATTAACTTTGAAGACATGGAATCACATAGGCTGAGTGTAATTTATTGTCTCTTTTGCTCCACTGTAACACTCTCCCTAACCACATGAGGAACACTCTCTGCCATGCTGAATCTTACAAGACTTGCAGACCCTTCAATAGCGAGGATCTCTCTTCTATCCTATCTTGTATCATATTACTGTACTGATATTGTACTAAATTATGAGTTCCTGTGTTATCTTTTTCCCCACTGCCATACACAAACAGTGCATGGTACATAGTTTCCTAAGTAAAATAATCTGGCTGTAACTTCATAGGAAATGCCAAAGAGAGGAGTTGGAATACCGTGTGACTTTTGTGTGCTTTTGTCTACAGGACTTGCTCTAAAACCAAAAAATTGAGGCTGGGTGCAGTGGCTCATGCCTGTAACCCCAGAACACTGGGAGGCTGAAGCAGGAGGATCACCTGAGGTCAGGAGTTCGAGACCAGCCTGGCCAACATGGTGACACCCCATCTCTACTAAAACTACCAAAAGTAGCCAAGCATGGTGGCACATGCCTATAGTCCCAGCTACTCAGGAGGCTGAGGCAGGAGAATTGCTTGAACTCAAGAGGCAAAGACTGCAGTGAACCAAGATCATGCCACTGCACTCACTCCAGCCTGGGCAACAGAGAGACTCCATCTCGTAAAAAAAGAAAGAAAAGAAAAAATTGAGCCTAATAATACCTAGTATGTCATGCAAACTTGTAATTGTCAAGGCAGATTAACACAGCAATGATTCTAGAGCAAGACTGTGCAAATTTAAATTTGTAAACAGATGTTGAATTAAACTGTTAAAATGGGCAAACTACACTTAGAAATTACAGAGCATATATGACATTCAAAAATATATGCAGTTTTTATGCCTCTTTACTTATATTTTTGCCTAAACGAAGCCAAATTAGTTCAACTATAGTATTAAATTATTTTGAAAGTAAGTAGAGTAACCCACTACACCTTTACAACATTGTATTGGAAAAGGAGGAGTACATAGATGTGGGTATTTTAATATCTAGATTATTATTGTTGTAGGTTTCTAGATTAGAGAACAGCAATAGTTTTAGGTACACGTATCTTCTATGGAAGAATCTTATAAATAACTTTATTAATTCCAGTAGTTTATGGGAATAGATCAGATTTTATAGGTATAAAACCACATTAACATTAAATATTTTATATTGATATTTTTATATTATACTTGCTCAAAACTCAAATGTTAAATAATAACATTGATGGTTATAAATATAAACATCCTGACTTTAACTGAAATAATTTTGAAGGTTTTGGTTTAGGGTAATATTTTCTTTTGATTATGGTAAATATTTATATTTATTTTGACTACTATTTTTATAAAGTTTATATGAGGAATCAATCTATTAACATGCATATTGATGTTTTCTGAGATAAGTAATTTTTTGTTGTTTTTTTTCTTGTTCTTTCTGTTCTGAAAATTTGCGATTTTTTTAAAAAAATTTCTTTGTTTATCATTATTAGAGTTCAGGAATTTGACAAGAGTTTAACTAAAGTTATAAATTTTTTCATTATTATACCTTCATTACTGAATCTTTCAGTGTTGAGACTCCATTCTTTTTAAGCAAATGAAGTTTTCTTTATTGTTTAATGATTGCCTTTACTGTTACTATTTTTTTTCCCTGAAAATCCATGTATTTACAGTTTAGTTTTTCATAGATTAACTCTTTGAACTCCTATCTTTTCCCTCATGATGTCCATCTCTTCGTATCTTTGCTTGGTGCTTTCAGATATTCCTTCCATTTAATATATTGGACTGCTAATATGATTCCTTATCATGATCATCTTTCATTTTCAGAATCTTCTGGATTCTGATTTTTCTTTTTACTTCCAAACACACTTTTTTTGTATAGCACTTCTGCCTAACAGAGACGCACAAAGTGTTGTTCTTTATGAACAATGACAACAACAAAATATGAAATTTGACTTCGTCTCACTCCATATAAAAGGACTAACTCCGGAAGATCCTAGGAATGAAATGTCAATAACAAAATTTAAGACTTCTAGTAGAGTATTAAAGGTGAAAGTCTTAGGAAGGGTAGGATTTCTTAAATAAGACATAAAAAACTAAGTATAAAACAGAAGAATAATAAATGTGGTTATGTTGGAATTTGACCTGTAAAAGAAACCTTAAAGAGATTGACGATAACCTACAGATGGGGAGAAGGCCCTTTATTTTATTTTTTAAAATTGTTGTGGGTGCATAGTCGGTATATATATTTATGGGGGAGTACGTGAGATGTTTTGATACAGGCATGAAATGTGAAATAAGCATATCATGGAGAATGGGGTATCCATTGTCGCACCTCCCGCTTTGCTCTCATGTAAAAATGTGCTGGATGTCCTTTCACTTTCTGCCATGATTGTAAGTTTCCTGTGGCTTCTTCAGAAGCAGAAGCCTGTATCTGATTAAATCTCTTTTCTTTATCAATTACCCAATCTCAGATGTGTCTTTAGAGCAGTGTGAGAACAGACTAATATATAAAGTAAGTACTTTTATATTATCATCTGTATTTAGAATTTAAAAACTGAGACAAAGGCCTTAAGTATCTTGTTCAAGGTCATGCATCCAGCAAGTATAGAGGAGGTATGTGAATTTCTATTACCTGCTTCAATAAAATACCTTCTTAACAACTATATCAATGTATTGTGGTCAAAGGTATAAATACTTGATTCAGACAAACATGGGTTCAAACCCCAGCTCAGTAATTTACCAATGTTTTACCATAATTTAATGTGCAAAAGGAAAACATTTATTTTTTATCATTGTAATTCACTACCATCCTACTTGCAGATTTTAGCCTTTCCTTCCAAGGCTCCAGGGCTATAAACTTCATTAAAACTTTTCTACTGTGACACTTCCTGAAGCATCAGTATCTAGTATTGCCTTTATGTCTTAAATGTTAAAAGAATGTTAGAGATATATTCTTAGAGAACAGAAGTATATTCCAAATAACTTCTGAAGATGCTTTTTAAAATTCTGTTTGCTTCTGGAGTCACACAGGAGATTAATGTGTCTCCTAAATGGGCTATATTGTTACTTTACTTTTTCAAAGATGATGATAAATAGCCTGAATTATTCTTCAACCATTGATATTCTCCCTTTAAAGTAAAAAAATTACCATAATATAATTTGTTCAAGTACAAGAATTTGTAATTTAGAATACTAATAATCAAAACCTAGAATGCAGATATATTTTCTGTAGTTTAACTTGTGCCATGTACCAGGTTGTCAGGAATAAAAAAATAAAGACCCGAAATAGGGGAGGGACAGTGGGGGGGTGGGGAGTTGGGGAGAGATAGTAAGGGGAGAGACGCCAGATGTAGGTGATGGGGAGGAAGGCAGCAAATCACATTGCCACCTGTGTACCTATGCAACAATCTTGCATGTTCTTCACATGTACCCCAAAACCTAAAATGCAATAAAATAAATTTAAAAAATAAATAAATATACAGAGAAAAACATTTTCCATAAATTGGTGTAAATATCTTATAATATATTTTAATTACTAATTAAGCCCCATGTAATTAATCTAATAAATCGTCTTTAATTTCATTAAGTTATTACATTTTTAAATATGTATCATGATGGAATGGCATCATATAATTTTCTAATAGGTAAACTTATAATGTCTAAAATTCACCTTTAAGAGTATATTTATTATTACAGAATTAGAATATTGAGATACAAGTTAAGATAAAATAAGTTGGTTTTATTAGAGTTTACTCTGGTGTGTCTTGGATTTTTTTTTTTTTAATGATTTTCAGAGGTCAGTCTTTTGAACACTAACCAAAGTGCCTTGCACATATTATAACAGCTTTTAAAACTGCCTAATCTACTCCTTTGTTAAATATTTATTAGTGGAACAATTTGTCTCTTCATCCATTTAAATAATTATTTATCAAGGTATTTCAAATAAATGCACAACACCCATTTAAAAAATAGTGAACCAGTTTAATTGTGAGGTAGAAAGATACTATTTCTTTAGATTTTGACAATGGAACAAAAGAATGTGATATAAAATCATACATTATGTAAAAATGGAACACTAAAAAGAAAATCCTGACTACTTTGGGTAGACCTAAAGGTGGACACTCATATTTTCCAGACTCCTCTAATACCTTACTTGTCTATTTTATCTATTGCAAGGAAAGCATATAATTTATAGTTCAGGAAAACCTCTAAAATTTTACCTTCTATTTAGTGATGACACAGTGAAAAAGAAAGTTTCATACACATGATACACCAGTAGCTCCTTCACTTTTAAAAAATGTAAATGACAGATTTGTGTATTAAATACCAGCAGCAGTAAAAACTGATTTTATGTGATCAATCAATTCATACAGAAAACAAATTCTGCATTTAGCTTTACATGGAAACTTCCAGACAGACTTATACTCATCAATCACAGGACACAAAGATTTCCAAATTTGAATATCTACACCTAGCAAATGGAGGCATAAGAATGATTTAATTTTTCAAAATGGAAAGAATAAAGCAGACACATTTACAAATTTGTGAAGAACAAATGGAAGTCTTCATTATTCTTCCCACACACTTCATGTGTGCCTGACTAACCCAATAACTTATACAAATGATTTAAATCAATCCAGCAATGCAATCAATAATGAAAGGTATGGAGTTGCATTTCGTTTTTTGAATGTCACTTTAGACTTATACTTTTAAAAATACAGACACACACACACACAAAACAAAGCAAGCCCCAAGCGATATTCCTAATTTTTCCACCAAAAAGTTATTTTTTATCATAGTTATAGAAAATATATTGCTAAGTTTGCATATTCTGTGGATTCTACATCATGCAGTCAGAAGAGTCCTACTTAATATGGTGACACTTTAATAAAGGTGAACAATGATGTTCTTTGAGAGCCTTGGCTCTGAACACAGGTCAGAAGAGAATCACAATTTCTGATTGTGTTACTGAAACACCAAGGGCTTGGTCTAGGTCTTGCTGCTCACCACTACACAGAAAGCCAACCACTGAGACAGTAAGTAGTGTCAAGGAAGGCGGCTTTAATTGGGTGCTGCAGCAGAGGTAATGGGAGCTCAGTCTCAAATCCATGTCCGTTTCACACTAAAGCTAGGAGTTTATATAGTAGGAAAGAAATGTAACAACGTGTAAGAAAACAGGAAGTAGAGAAGGGCAAGGAAGTAATCATGATGAATGAAGGGGTTCAGCATCTCATTGTGATCTGATGAGTTTCGGTTCTTTGATACTTTTACTGAGAGGCCTGGAAGTTCTTTCCTCAGGAAGGAAGTCAGACAAATAAAACTTTCAAACTTTAAGACCATGAGAGTCAATTTCTATGTTTATAAAAGAAAAATTTTTAAAAGCTATCTATAGGACTATTGGTCCATTTCAATCAGTTGAGGTTTAGCACAGGAAAAAAATGTAGTCATCTTTAACTGTTCAGGTGTATTTTTGAGTTAGAATGTTTCAGATGGTTTATATTTGAAAATAAGCTGAGAATGGCATGAAGAGACTGGGCTCCAGCAACCTTAAAGGAGAGAGCTCCACTGGCTATAGTCCTTTCTCCAGTGGTTCTGAGACTTATTATTATGTGAGAAATAATAAAGGATCTTGCTAAAAAAGTGTAGTCCTGGATTCCACCCAAGCCTACTACATCAGAAGCTTAGGGTTTGGGAGCTTGAATATATGCATTTTTAACATCTCTCCAGGTAATTTTATTATGTGATCTATCTTTGGATCACACTTTGAAAACAAATATATCATCTTTCAAATAAATATTCCAAAGATTCAAAAACTTCTTTTAAATGGTTCGCCATTGCTAAAGTATACAAACAAATGCAGTAAGTATTAAACTCCTCAGAATTCTGCATAATTTATCCTACACTACATTTTCAAATATATCTTACTGTTCTATGCACAATTAATTCTCTCTGGTCATACTCACAATATTTGTCTCTCAGACCATTTCTATTTCCTTTCCTATCTCCCTCTATCAACCCTTTGTTGAATGTCTCATTCATCAATATTTTGCCTCTTGAAATTAAATAATTTTCTATGGCCATCAAAAATTTCCACTCCATCATGAAGTTTGTCACACTAATCAAACCAATAGTAGCCTCTTTTAATAACACAACATATCTTTCCTAAAAATAGGTTCTGCTTTATTTATGATGTATACTGTACATTGTTAGTTATCATTTCATGAGTATATTCTAATTCTCCAAGTAGATGCTAAGAGAGTCATAACATATTTTTCTTTCAAATAACACTAAAATTACTATAGTGTCTCCCCTGGAAAATCATGATGAAACCATAGTCAGAATTTATTGACTGACAAAAAAGATCAATCTAAATATTTCATTAATTTGATTTTTGAAAATAATACAATTTAGTTTTTCTATCACAAATCAAAATTTCATACCAAATTATTCTTCAATAACATTAGCCAAAGAAGCTTACTTATTTTCCTTATAAAATTAAAGGTAAGTACTAAAACTAGGTTTTAATAAAAATAGACAAATAAAACTTGATATAAGTCAATAAAGAGAGACATTTTTCAGCTGTCCAAACAGTTAAACAGGAGCTTAGAGAGGCTCCTGAAGAAAAATCCAAGCATTTCAATGTAAAACTCTGGTGTGTCTCAATTTCTTGAGCACTTAAATTTATCTGCAGACTCTAATGGCCTTATTGTAAGCAAATGTTAAATTAAATATACATAATTACATTTGACAATGAAAGCATAAACATTACTTTTCCTTTTATCTTTAGTTGATATGTAATCATTGTACATATTTATGGTGTACAGAGTAATATTTCAGTATATATATACAATGTGTAATGATCAAATCAGGGTACTTAGCATATCCATAACCTCAAACATTTATCGATTCATTATGTTGGGAACATTCAAAATCATCTCTTCTAGCTTTTTGAAAATACACAATAAAGTATTGTTAGCCACATTTACCCTACAATGCTGTGAACACTAGAACTTATTCCTCATATCAAGTTTTAATTTTGTACCCATGGACCAACCTCTTTTTTTCTTTCCCCCTTCCCTAAACTTCTCAGCCTCTTATAGCCATAATTCTACTTTATACTTCTAAGAGCTTACTTTTTTTTAGCTCCCACTTAAGTAAGAACATGTGCTATTTATCTTTCTGTGCCTTACTTAGCACAATGTCTTCCAGTTCATCCATGTTGCCTTAAATGTCAGAATTCCATTCTCTTTTTTTTTTTGGTGGCTGATAGTACTCCAGTGTGTATATGTACCACATTTTCTTTATCCAATCATCTGTTGATGGACATTTAGGGTGATTCCATATCTTAGCTATTGTGAATAGTGCTACAATAAACTTGGGGGTACAGATGCCTCTTAAATATACCAACTTCCTTTCCTTTGGATAAATATCCAATGGTAGGATTGGTAAATCATATGGGAGTTTTATTTTTAGTTTTTTGAGGAACTTCTGTACTGCCTTCCATAATAGCTGTACTCATTTACATTCTCATCAACTTTATATGAGTTGCCTCTTCTCCATCTTTTCTAGTATTTATTATTTTTTGTCTGTTATTACTTTTTATATTAGCTATTCTAACTGGAATGAGATGATATCTCACTGTGGTTTTGATTTGCATTTTCCAGATGATTAGTGATGTTGAGCATTTTATCATATTATTGGTTATGTGAATGTCTTCTTTTTAGGAATGTCTATTCATATGTTTTGCCCATTTTTCAATTGGATAATTTGGGGGTTGTTTTGCTGTTGAACTGTTTGAATTCCTTATAATAGTCTGGATATTAGCCCCTTTTCAGACGAATACTTAGCAAATATTCTCTCTTGTTCTACAGGTTGCCTATTCACATTGCTGATTGTTTCCTTTGCTGTGCAGAAGCTTTTCAGTTTTATGTAACCCCATTGTCTATTTTTGGCTTTGTTGACTGTCCTGAAGAATTTCCCCTGTGCTTTCTTCTAGTAGTTCTACAGTTTCAAGTCCTACATTTAAGTCTTTAATCCATTTTGAGTTGATTTTTGTATAGACTGAGAGATAAGGGTCCACAGTTTATAAAGTTTCAGATCTGATATCTCTCATCCTCCCTAATCATTGCATAAAATTTAAACTCTTGAGACTGACTTACATGTTGCTTTACAGTTGTAGTAATTTTTCCATTTATGGCTTAAAGTTAAATTTAAGTTATTCCTAAATAGTTATATTTACAAAATAAAGCTTTACAATAAAATGTTTTACTTTGTTAATGAAGAGCCAACTAGCTCTGTAGAACTGGTTATTAAGAGAATAATTACACTCAAATTACTGATGTGCAT
>NW_016107404.1:4372281-4384429 GCF_001604975.1 Cebus imitator
AAAAAAAAAACAGAAATCCTCACGAAAAATTAAAGAGCATAGCATATTCTGCAAACTGTAAGCACAATTCTGTTTAAAGCATGGGATAAATGATAATGTAGTTAAAGATAGAATGGAAACGAAGGGCCTTCTGTGTCTCTGTTAAAGAGATTGGCATTATGATAGCTATGGATTTAAGTAACAAATATCTATTCAAGTCCTACTTTAAATAAATGGCAATCTGATTCCTAACTGCTGAGGAAAGCAGATACTTTACAGTTTTTGGGGACTGTATGTGTGTTAGGAGACATCAAAAAGAGACAAACAAGTAAAAATGCATAAATTGTTAATCTCAGATAATGATTGCTATGAAGGAGAAATATAGTAATAGACCAGGGAGTGATCAGCAGTGAGGGCAGAGAAGAAGGCAGGGGCATTGTGAGGAAATTTATAAAGAATTCCCTTTGAGAAAATGCCATTGGAGCTTAAATACAAATGCTGAGAAGGAGCCAGGAACATGATTTGGAGGAGTGTTCTAGGCAGAGGAAATGTTAAGACCAAGGGCAGACAATGGAAACCCAAAGGTATGGACATTAGAGTGATATGATCAGCTAACTATCATGATTTCTATTACATAGAAAAAGTTATTTATTTCTGCTTTGTTTTCACAAAAGTTATTGAATTAAACAATTCAATAACAAAGGGGCTACAACCTCAAACTTGACAAGTCCATTTGAGGTGAGGGTAGGGAAAAATGTAGTTGTGTACAAAGGAAAGTTTTGTAGACAGCACCACCAAAGGGCTGGCTAGGCTGAGCTGAGGCATCTTAAAGCATTAGAACTCATTCCTACCTGATGTCAATAGGGTTCACAAGAGGCATTTACTTATTTATATTATTTTGTTGAGATAGGGTCTTGCTCTGTCATCCCAGCTGGAGTGCAGTGGCCTCATCATGGCTCACTGCAGCCTCAAACTCCTAGGCGAATGGGATCCTCCTCCCTCAGCCTCCACGGTAGCTAGAACTACAGGCCTATGCCACCACACCAGGCTCTTTTTTTTGGAGTAATGTGATCTTGCTATGTTGCTGAGGCTGATTTCAAACTACTGGCCTCAAGAGATCCTTCCACCTTTCCATCTCAGCCTTTCAAACTGCTGGGATTACAGATATGTGCTATGGTGCCAGGCCTATCACCCGGCTTTAAATGCCTCATTGTTTCTATGAGTGAAGGGCCCTTCCAGACTAGGTCTTAGCAGGAGGTTACTTAGGAATAGCAGTATCAGGCTTCAATCACTAGTGAAACTAGATCTTTAGTACTATAGAAAGGGCAGCTATGTTTGCACTACTTAGTATTAATTTCCTTTCTATCCCTTTCCTTATTGGAGTTATCTCTTACTCATTGAATCCAGTTTCATCTGCAGGGACCCACCTACCCATCACACAAGGGACCAGCACATGACCTGTGCTACTACATGCAAGCAAAGACACTAAAAATGGCAAGCATCCATCCGAACTGAGCTACACCAGCCTGAACAGATTTTTCATGTTGTGGTTCCTACTTCCCAGACCCCAAGGTAACTCCGTTTCTTCCTATTTCCAATACTGCTTCTTGTCTCAGTAACTCTTGGGTGTTCTCAGCAAATTCCAGTTTGTTTAGATTAGCCAGAGTACCCTATAGAGACAAAATATCCTAACTGAAGCATGTTGACTCAGAATGAACTAGATTCTCAAAGTTCTAATATTTAATGTACAAGAGTGAAAAACAAAGACAAAAACCATCACCCAGGAATCTTTAAAAAAAAACAGGCCCATTAGGAACTCTGCTGTTAGACTGAGATTCAGTAGTTTGGGCCAGAGACCAGCAATCTGTATGTTCAATGGACTCCCTCAGGATTCTAAAGCAGATCTCATTTTGAGAAAAAGTAAACTAGACTTTCTAGCTTCCCCATCCTGCCACCCCATTTCTATGATTTACTTCTATCTAATGCTCAAGATTATATCTTTTCAGGGTGCCTAATAACAGCTATCATGCCTATGCTTGTTGTTGCTTGCTTTCCCATCTCTGTGTTGAGAAGTTAATGGAATGTTTCTGTTTAAAAGGCCTCCTGCAGAGTGGCAGACTCCTTAGGGAAAGAAAAGTAAATAAGAAATAGTTAACTGTGCCAATACATTAATTTATGGTATAATCTGCTCAATTATGCAGTAAAATTAGAACAATTTATGGAAGTATCTTTCTTTTCAATCACAGAAAACCAGAAAGTGAGTTCATATATTCTATTGTTATCTTGAAAAGAGCTAGAAAAATGGCACGGACTACTTGGGCTTGAATCCTCCTCTTCCAATTAAGAGTACATGGCTTTGAGCATTCATTAACCAAGTTAATCTCCAGTTTCCTACCTGGCAAAATGGACTAATTTCTTTTATTATTATTGCACTTTAAGTTGTAGGATATGTGTGCAGAACATGTAGGTTTATTACGTATGTATGCATGTGCCATGGTGGTTTGCTGCACCCATCAACCCATCATCTAGGTTTTACGCCTGCGTGCATTAGGTTATTTGTCCTAATGCTAGCCCTCCCCCTTGCCGCTACCCCCAAAATGGACTAATTTCATAGGATTATTGTGATATTGCAAAAAGAAGCGATCACTTTGAAAGCCCTGAAACATAATATATATGCTATTACCTATAGCTATAGTCTGCTCCTACATTCTCCTTTAATTAAGTAACACAATACAATAAACTATTTGGCTAAAATTATCAGGCTAATTTATAGATTATTATGTCTACACTTGCAAAATAAAGTTTTGTTTTATTTTTTAAGACAGTCTTGCTCTGTCACCCAGGCTGGAGTGCAGTGGCACCATCTCCGTTCACTGCAACCTCTGCCTCCCAGGTTCAAGCAATTCTCCTGCTCCAACCTCCCAAGTAGCTAGGATTACAGGCACTCGTCATCACACCCAGCTGATTTTTGCATTTTTAGTAGAGACAGGGTCTCAACATGTTGGCCAGGCTGGTCTCAAACTCCTGGCCTCAGATGATCCGCCCACCTGAGCCTCCCGAAGTGCTGGGATTACAGGCGCAAGCCATTACACACGGCGTAAAGTTTGTTTTAAATGACAGCTCCAGTGAGCAAAATGTCAGGAATACAAATACACAATTAACTCATAATAACAATGTTGGTACTCCTATAGGTGGGTTTTTATCATCTGGCAAGGCATGAGGATTGTAACGCTGTTTATTCTATCATCTCACTAGAATAACTGTACCCATCGTATATGTTCAGCAAATGTTTGCAGATTAACTGTCTGTCAACTTGACCTCTGGTAAATCAACCACCCTGAGACTCTGGAATTAGTTATCAATTAAGTGGTTCTAATAATACCAATCTTGAGAGATTGTTTTAAGAATTAATGTAAATGTGTATAAAGCACTTAGGATAGTCCTCAGCAGTGAGAAAATCAAAGGAAACATTGATTCCTCCTTTTATCCTCACCCCATAACTGGGTAAAATGTTATGGAACTTCCAAGAAGTCCTGTATTAATGTTTTTCAGCAATATTTAAATCATAAGCTGTCTTTGCTAAAAGCATAAATTATGCACCAACAGTGCAGTATTAACTAATCTTAGTATTAAGATTATACTAATGCCCCATTAATATCTTATGAAAGCATAATAAGAGAGTTTCACAGATAAACTGAAACAAGAATAATCACACTTGAGATATAAATATTATAATGACCTATGTGGGACTATTCCTAACCTATGTGATCAACCTTATCAACAGATGGAATATCCACTTTTCAAGAAAGGGGCATCCACTATCCCAGGAAAGTAACAGGAGCTGTTGTGATGGGCATTTATTCTCTGATGCATCTGAAGAACTAATAGCCAAAAGGGCTAGGTATCTGCAATAAGCCAGGCCTCAAGAATTGAATTAAGAAGAATTTAATTTAAAGTAAATTGCATCTACGCTTTCTGTCTCAGAGTGACAGGAGCCTGTTAATTATCATCAGTGACTTTCTTCTGGGTAGCACTGAAAGATACAGAGCAATATAGTAAAAGAAAAAGATATATAATGTATCTTATTATGCCCTTTGTTTCCCTTTAAATGAAATCTATTATAAAAATCCAGTTGTTGGAAAAGCTTAATTTAAGCAATCACTTACAGGGTGTTAAAAATCCTAGTCAATGCTGAGAACTTTCATTTTGTTTTAGCAAAACAGACTTAGCTTCATATAATTCCAGAATGTCCTACTCTGTTATATATGCATACCCCAGCGAGCAATGTTTCAATCAGTAAGTTGTTTAGGAAACAGTATTTTACCATACCCTCAATTCAAACTATTCTCCCAACAAAACAGGAGGATGGGATTTTAGGGTGGATTGCTATCCTGTTCCCAAACATAGAGGAGCTCTTGCTCCCTGACCACACTGTGTGACAAAGAGACTAAAAGAGATGATTCATCATAACATCAGTTTCTATTTGAAACCTTTTCAGTAATTACTTCCATTCCTAGTTTATATTCACTAAGAAATCTTCTCTCACCTGCTTCCAAGTTTTTATTCCCACAGGGAGAGGAATAGGAAGAACCATCCATGCATTAACAAGACACTGCTTAGCATCTATTATGCATCAAGAACTGGAGTTACAGGAATGAAAATAAAGAGAAAAAAGTTCTGTCTTCACAGAAAAAAAATGCATTCTAGAGAAGAGGCAGAGAACAATAAACCTAAATAAAAATATGTGCTAAGGAGAAAAAATCAGAAAATGTAGATAGGCAGTGTCTGATATGTTTACAATATTTAGATAGGGGAGGGTTCACTGAGAGGCTATCATGTGAATGAGAACTTCAGCAGGTTAGGAAAAAAGGCCTGTAAGTATTTGAAGGAAGATGAATCCAGATGGCAGGAATGACAACTGCAAAGGCCAAGAGAATGGAATTGCCCGTTCCATTGAAATCAAGTCAAGGAAATCAATCGAGTAAGGGGTAGTGTGAGCAAGGAGGCAGAACATTAGGAGATGAGGTCAGACAGTAACAGGGCTTCAAATCATGTAAGGTCTTGTTGGTAATTAGAAGGTCTTCAGCTTTTAATTTAAATAAAGAACCAATGAGTTTCATGAGCCAAGGAGTAACATAATCTCCTTATATTTTAATAAAATACTCTGGCTATTGTATTGAGGATAGATTTGGCTGAGAGTGAATGGGGAACACAGGGATAAGCAAGCAGACAGTTTGGAGGCCACTGTAATAATCTAGGTGATAGGTAATAGTAGCTTGGACGATAAGTGGTTAAAAATGAAGATACTGAGAAGTGGTCAGATACTGCATATACACTGCAGAAACCCAATAGATTTCCTTAACTACTAGAATATTTTGTATTGGAGAAAAAGAAAATCTGAGAATGAGTCCATCACTTAAAAAATTATTTTAATTTTTATTTTTCAAGGCTAGTCATGTGGAGCAGTGAGCGTGAATAAGGAACAAAGAAATCTGTAACAGGTTATGATCAATTTGGTGGCTGATTTTATGACTTTTGAACGAAGTTAACTGGGAGAATGGAGTTTCCATTTACTAAGGCAAAAAAGAAACAGGTTCAGAAGGTTATATCTGCACATGTTAAGTTTCAAATGTCTATTAGATATCTAAGTGATGACACGAAGTAGGCAGGTGTAATTCAAAGGCTGTGTCTTGACGCAAGAGAAATATTTGGAAATCAATAATTTAAAGAAGATATGATTCTAAGAAAGAAAGGAAAAATTACAATGACTTATCCTAGGGTACATAAACTTGTGGATATTTATATCTTATGTGTAAAATATATTAATAATGATATTTCCCCTCTGAATATTTTTTGAACAGCTGTTACTTAGTTTTAGTATATGTTTGCTAATTCAAAAAAATTAAAGGTGTAATTTTACCTTTAGATCTGTACCCAAATCTAAACTAAAGATGAGAGACATAACATTTCATATAGAAATATTCACCAATGACTTCAAACCCTCTACTTGTGCAATAGGTATCTAATATGAATGAATCAGCCAATATTATAATTACACACACACACACACACACACACACACACACACACAAGCAGTTTTGAGATCAATAAAAAGTCACTGTATTTATATAAAGCATTGCAACTCTTATTACTGTCATTATTATAATCAAGTATTGATTTTTGGTTTTCATAGTTCCACTCATACAAAATATTGATTGTGAAGAACATTCTGAAAGAAGTGTTATAAATGGGTAACTTTCTG
Organism: Cebus imitator; assembly: GCF_001604975.1. Lineage (NCBI taxonomy): Eukaryota > Metazoa > Chordata > Mammalia > Primates > Cebidae > Cebus > Cebus imitator. Next base: position 4,378,523 of record NW_016107404.1, read on the forward strand.
TGAAGCACCACAGGGAAAATTGCTATTATTTTTTTTAAGTAAAGAAATCTGTGGTTTCAATTGTAAAACAATATGAAACCAAGATGTCTTTAAATCTCCAAAGTGAAACCTCGTGTTTCTCACTTACATTCTTCGATATGTTATCACCTATTAATACCCATATAATAATGTGATATGTATAAGTGGACAAAAATGTGTATCCTAGTGGAAAACACCATTTACCCTGGACATTTTATTACTAGTGTATGTACCAAATCTCCTAAAAATAGAGCAGTTAACGGTGTAGCTATCTGTGAAGTAAATAAAATAGAAGGCATGATTCGAAGTATTATTAACTAAACACTCTATTTAAAACAAACAAAGCCATAAAAATGGATTGAAATCCCTTACAATGTATCTAGTATAACTTATCAAGATTTAAGCTTCTTTATTCTTCAATTTAGTAATTATTATATTTATTTTTCAAATAATATGGTATTCATCCAGATTCCTAAATATAAAATCACATAGAAAAACAACATGTTATTAATACATGTTTACTGATGGACTGTTGTCTTGATCAATGTTTTTGACTTTTATTTTAACCAAAACCATACTATAGGAGCCAAGGGAAAACTTCCCATTTGTCCTCTAAAGGTTCACTGAAAAATCAAGTTACAAAAGGAAATTAATGGGAGAAATGGCATACAAATTTAAGGTGGTAGGGAGAACACAAGAGGAAGAACCACAGAGTGACTACCCCCAACACCCAGTGAGGTACAGAAGTATAACCATCATCATGAGGTTGTCAGAGGTGTTCGAACCAGAGGGACCCCATCTTGAGTGGGAACTAGGAAAATAAGGCTGGGACTTGCTGGGCTGCTTTTCCAGGAAGAAAGGTATTCTTAACCTCTAGATGTTTATGGTTAAAGTTGCAGATTGATAATGTTCACTAAACAGACTCAGACTCGGGAGTGTCCAGATATCCCGGTGTCTTGAGAACAAGGCATTCCTAATTTTGCTTTAAAGATAATAATATAGATTCTTGCAAAATATAGTAATTTGGAAAATTAATTCTTTATCACAAAACCTTGTAGCAGAGCACATCTCCCCATTATCTTTTTTAATCCAATATATATACAAGCATTGTACCTAGGGTGGACACATGCGTCCTCTTACTTTAGGGAATGTCCTACTCTGTCTATGGAGTATCTGTACATTCACCACTTTACTTTCCTAATAAATTTGCTTTTGTTTTGCCCTGCAGACTCACCCTGAATTCTTTCTTGTGCGAGATCCAAGAACCCTCTCTTGGTGTCTGGATTGGAACCCTTTTTCTGCAACAAGGTTACAGAAAAAAGCATGGATCATCACGGCAAACAGGTTATGGGAGAGGGAGAGCAGGAGGTCTGGCCAGTAAAAGTGGTCCTGTGATATAGAAGAAATTTCACACAAAGCAGCCCTCTTAGAGAAAAGATGGTAAGTGTTTTCTTCAGATTTTCAAAAGTGTCAAACTTTCAGTTAATGTTTCCTAGATTAGGAAAAGGCAAGGCCTTGGAGAAAACTTGGCTACATCTGGCCAGATTTTCTCTACAGATACAAATCTTCCCACGAAAGGATAGCTTTGCAGGGCAACTTCTGTTTGCAAGCCCTCTCAACAACCATCTCAAAAGTTGTCAAAGAAGTATATTTTGCAGGGAAATACTTTGATTTTCTTCAATACTTAATAGTAATATATTTAAAAATATTATTAATATAGAGAAAAAAGAAAAATAAATCAGCCAATAAACTTTGAAATAAAATGGCAGGGGTATTTAAATAAAAGTGGCCATAATTACAACACTAGGGGAGTGACAGAGGGATCTAGTCAGAAGCTCAGCCAGAAGACTTAGCCAACCATAACCTGGCCTGACTAATCCGTAATTGAAGGCTGCTTTCTCTGTGCCTCTGGGGATTACATTGGCTGGATTAGGAATAGGCAGAGGGGATTTTGTTTAGAGAATTAAAACCTGAAGATGCTATGAATAAAATATACCTGCATACATATCACCAGAACACCACCATCACTACTGTCATTAAAAGCTCAATTAAAGATCAAAACTCAATTTGCTGAGTCAAGAAATTCTGAAAGGAAGATCAAGCTACACATTTAATGATGAGAAACATGTAAAGTGGCAGTTTGAACTAAAAAGGAAATAATGGGGAAGATGGGCAGAAAATGCCCTGAGAGGAGAGCTCCCTAAATAATAAAAAGCAATATTGCATGAAGATGATTGAAACAGCATTTGGAAAGATGTTTAGGGAGATGTGGAACTCAATAGATTGGTGTTCATGAGTACAAGAGGGTGACTGGCTAGTCACTGTGGTATGTAAGAAAACCAGTTTAGCATCCAGAAGATATAGCATTCAAAATAAATTTAAAAGGCCATGAAGAAGAAAATAGGGGGCAAAAACAAAAGGTTGGAAAACTAAGACAGCAACAGGGGCAAAGAAGAATTGGCATACCTTAATATAAAATTTTTAAAGGTAGAGCAAAAGGGTTACCACTGCTCTAAAACAAAGTCAATTTAGCCAAAAGTAAGTTAAATGGTTAGAAATGGTCACTATAAATCACTGTTTCAGTAAATTACAACATAGAGTCAAGCTGATAGCTGCAAGAAGGCTTCCTGGAGGCTTCTGGTGATCTGGTATTTTTTTGGATTAATTTTCAGAATGGAAAAATTCAGGTTCTTACTCCATTTTTGCTGTGAAGTCATTACTTCACAGTAATGCTATGAGATGAATAGCCAGTTTTATCATAATTTCTGCAAAATGACTTATGTAACTTTTACAGAGACCTTTAAAAAGATTGTCTGCTTTTATCTTTCTTTTATTATTATTGCCTTTTCTCTTTGAAAATACAATATCTATTATGGTTGTGAACCCCATCTCCCTGCTTTTCCTCCTAACGCGCACACACACACACACACACACACACACACACACACACACAGAAAAAACAAAACCAGAAAGAGTTGATGGGCATAGATTTGAACCTGTTGTCTTGAGAATTCTTAATAGATAACTTCACATTGTAAAAAGTTATACTTCACACTATAAAGGATCATAGCTAAATTCAGTACTTTCTAAAATATTATAAATGAATTGAGGTCCAGAAAGCACAAAATTAAACAATTAGGGAAGGTTCTTATTAGCCTTAATGGAAAGGAAATTACTTAAATGACTTCCTAAAATCAGAGGCAGTAGCACCTGACAAATTATCAGCTTTCTCCAGAGAAATATACAAGTATTCCCTGCAATCTGTAGGAAAGAGAAAATGAAAGCCTCTCAAATAGAATCCCAGTTGTATCTTAGATGTATTTTAGAATGCACATGAGTGGAGATCATCCAATAAAGAGGGCAGATAACTCACATTAGACGGAGGTATAAGCTTTGAATCAGTAGAGTCATGTGTGCATATAAGTCTTGTCTTCAATGGCTAAGTTAATTTAAGTAATTTCTTCATCAGATATAAAATGACAACAATAATATTGACTAGTGCTGTCTTTTATAAAAAGTAAATAATTAAACAGTGCACGAGAAAAATTTTTAAATGTTCTTACTAAGACAGGTACTGTACTGTGAGTGAATGGACTTAATCTTCATAAATTTCACAGGAGCAAGTACAGAACATCTACCAATATTAATCCAGAAAGTTAATTCACATACCTAATTTATTACTTAGGCACTGAGAAAATGTGGATCAAGACTTTTTCTTGGCCAGGCGCCGTGGCTCACGCCTATAATTCCAGCATTTTGGGAGGCCGAGGCGGGTGGATCACGAGGTCAAGAGATCGAGACCATCCTGGTCAACATGGTGAAACCCTGTCTCTACTAAAAATACAAAAATTAGCTGGGCATGGTGGCGCACGCCTGTAGTCCCAGCTACTCAGGAGGCTGAGGCAGGAGAATTGCGTGAACCCAGGAGGCGGAGGTTGCAGTGAGCCAAGATCACTCCATTGCAGTCCAGCCTGGGTAACAAGAGCGAAACTCCATCTCAAAAAACAAAAAAGAAAACAAGATTTTTTCTTTTTTTTTTTCAAGAAAGGTGTAATAGAAAATATTTAATTTGAAAAAGTATTAATTTGCTTTATACAAGGAAACAAATATTTTACTATGCTATTTATTTATAGTTATATTTAAATTTTAACAATGCTTATGCTTTTATAAAATAAGGAAAAACTATCACATAAAATATGTTCATGGAAGAAACTGAATTTGAGAAATTTCATGGCTGATTGCTCTCTATTTGCTGTAAAGTCAAAATGAAACTGATCAATTTTCAAGACATTTTACCAACTAGTCTCTTCCTTCATCTACCGAATATGCCATCTTTCTGATGAGTTCAACACATGCACTATAAACTTCTCTAACTGATTTCTACTCTATTACATGCCTCTGCTGATTGCTTCCCTGATATTTACCCTTTCTCTATTAATATATTCTCAGTCCTTTCATTTTCACCTGATGATTCTCATAATATTCTGTGGATTACTCACCCTTGTTTCTGATGCCAAGATGGTGAGATGGTAGGACTGCAGTGCAGATGAAGCTTTGTATTTTGCTGAAGGTATGGATGATGTCAGAATTAGGGAAAAGTTTATTGCTAAATATAGATAGAGAGACAGAGAAATCTGCTGAAATCAGTAAGCTAAAGTGGAGACTCTTAGGGCTAAATGTAGATAATAAAATCCGGGCTAAAGAAAATAATAGAAATTATGATCCATAATAGGTACAGCTGCAAATTAATCACTAGGGTCAGATGGATATTTAGTAACTGGACCAAGTAAAAAGATATGCAAGCATGAGCATGCCACATGATTTGTAATTAACACAAATCTGAAAGTAATGTCAGAGAAGCATATGTATCACACTCAAACAACTTATTAGAAAAGTTTCAATCAAAACACAATGAGATATTGATATAAATCAGTAAAACAACTATAATTAAGAGGACTAACAATGTTATCAAAGATGTGAGTCAGCTAGAACTCTGACCATTGCTTATGAGAGTTTGAATTGGTTCAACCATTTTGGAAAATGGTTTTGTAACATATGTGATGCCTGAACGTGTCCCCATTTTGTTGAGCATACATTCACCAAAAGACTGATACATGAATGTGCACAGCAGCTTTATTCATAAAAACTGAAGACTAGAAAGCATATAAAGAATATAAATCCCTTTCACCACAAATGAAATAAAGTGTCTGATTTTGCATCAAAATTATCCAGTATTTGGAGACAGTTGCGTGGACATACATAAAGTGAGATTGGCTGTAAGTCACTAATTCTAAATGGGTACATGAAGTTCATCATATTATTCTTTACATTTTCATGTATGCATGAAATATTCCAAATACCAATCAATCAATAAAAACTATATATACACATACACACACACACATAGAGAAAAAGAAAGAATAAGAGATTTGGTGATGAAAAAGGGAAGCTAATATAACTCAATATTTATTTATGGAAAACTCCGTTTTGTACAAATATATACAAAAACATTTAAGAAATTATGCATTAAAAAGTAGAAGAAATGAGAAGTAGCTGGACTAGAATGCTAATTCAAGAAAATGTTGTGTACATATTACAAATTTAGTTTTCTTTTTTTCTTGAAACAAATGAAAAAGAGTTGAAGGATAATGAGAAAAGCCACAAACAACCAACTAATGTCAAAATGGCAGAATCAAATTCACACATAACAATATTAACCTTAAATGGAAATGTGCTAAATGACACAATCAAAAGACACAGACTGGCAAATTGGATAAAAAGCCAAAACCCATCGGTGTGCTGTATCCAGGAAACCCATCTCACATGCAAGGACACACATAGGCACAAAATAAAGGGATGGAGGAAGATTTACCAAGCAAATGGAGAGCA
>NW_016107404.1:4384584-4388162 GCF_001604975.1 Cebus imitator
CTAAATATATACGCACCCAATACAGGAGCAACCAGATACATAAAGCAAGCTCTTAATGACCTACAAAGAGACTTAGACTGCCACACAACAATAATGGGAGACTTTAACACTACACTGTCAATATTAGACAGATCAATGAGACAGAAAAATAACAAAGACATCCAGGACTTGAACTCAGATCTCGACCAAGCAAACCTAATATACATCTACAGAACTCTCCACCCCAAATCCAGAGAATATGCTTTCTTTTCAGCACCACATCACACCTACTCTAAATTTGACCACATAATTGGAAGTAAATTACTCCTCAGCAAATGCAAAAGAACAGAAATCATAACAAACAGTATCTCAGACCACAGCGCAATCAAATTAGAACTGAGGATTAAGAAACTAACTCAGAACCACACAACTTCACAGAAACTGAACAATTGGCTCTTGAATGTTTACTAGATAAACAATGAAATGAAAGTAGAAATAAAGATGTTCTTCAAAACAAATGAGAAAGAAGACACAATGTACCAGGATCTCTAGGACAAATTTAAAGCAGTGTCTAGAGGAAAATTTATAGCAATAAATGCCCACATGAGAAGTAAGGAAACATCTAAAATCGACACCCTGTCATCAAAATTGAAAGAGCTAGAGGAGCAAGATCAAAAAAAAACGCAAAAGCTAGCAGAAGACAAGAAATAGCTAAGATCAGAGCAGAACTAAAGGAGATAGAGACACAAAAAAACCCTTCAGAAAATCAACAAATCCTGCAACGGTTTTTTTTGAAAAGATCAAAAAAATAGACAAACCACTAGCCACATTAATTAAAAAAAAAGAGAGAGAGAGAGAGAGAGAATAATCAAATAGATACAATAAAAAGCAATAAAGGGGACATCACCACCGATTCCACAGAAACACAAACTACCATCAGAGATTACTACAAACAATTCTACGCACATAAACCAGTAAATCTGGAAGAAATGGATAAATTCCTGGACACTTGCACCCTCCCAATCCTAAGCCAGGAAGAAGTTGAAACCCTGAATAAACCAATAACAAGGGCTGAAGTTGAGGTAGCAATTAAGAGCCTACCAACCAAAAAAAGCCCAGGTCCAGATGGGTTCACAGCTGAATTCTACCAGGCACACAAAGAGGAGTTGGTACCACTCCTTCTGAAACTATTCCAAACAATACAAAAAGAGGGAATCCTCCCCAAATTATTTTATGAGACAAACATCATCCTGATACCAAAACGCGGCAGAGACTCAACAAAAAAAGAACTCTACAGGCCAATATCCATGATGAACATAGATGCAAAAATCTTTAATAATAAATACTGGCAAACCGATTGCAACAGCACATCAAAAAGCTTATCCATCATGATCAAGTAGGCTTCATCCTGGAGATGCAAGGTTGGTTCAACATTCTGAAGTCTATAAATGTAATCCACCACATAAACAGAACCAAAGACAAAAACCAAATAATTATCTCAGTAGATGCAGAGAAGGTGTTCAATAAAATTCAACAGCCCTTTATGCTAAAAACTCTCAATAAAGTAAGTATCGACGGAACGTATCTCAAAATAATAAAAGCTATTTACCACAAACCCACAGCCAATATCATACTGAAAGGGCAAAAGCGGGAAGCATTCCCTTTGAGATCTGGCACTAGACAAGGACGCTTTCTCACCATTCCTATTCAACAGAGTATTGGAAGTTCTAGCCAGAGCAATCAGGCAAGAAAAAGAAATAAAGCGTATTCAATTAGGAAAGGAAGAAGTCAAATTGTCCCTATTTGCAGATGACATGATTGTATATTTAGAAAACACCATTTCCTCAGCCCAAAATCTCCTGAAACTGATAAGCAACTTCAGCAAAGTCTCAGGATACAAAATCAATGTGCAAAAATCACAGGCATTCCTATACACCAATAATAGACTTAAGGAGAGCCAAATCAAGAACAAGCTGCCATTAAAAATGGCTACAAAGAGAATAAAATACCTAGAAATACAACGAACAAAGGATGTAAAGGACCTCTTCAAGGAGAACTACAAACCACTGCTCAAGAAAATAAGAGAGGACACAAACAGATGGAAAATCTTTCCATGCTCATGGTTAGAAAGAATCAATATCATGAAAATGGCCATATTGCCCAAAGTAACTTATAGATTCAATGCTATCTCCATCAAGCTACCTATGACCCTATTCACAGAACTGGAAAAAACCATCTTAAACTTCATATGGAACCAAAAGAGAGGCTGCATAGCCAAAACAATCCTAAGCAAAAAGAACAAAGCTGGAGGCATCATGCTACCTGACTTCAAACTGTACTACAAGGCTACAGTAATCAAAACAGCATGGTACTGGTACCAAAAGAGAGATATAGACCAATGGAACAGAACAGAGGCCTCGGAGGCAGTGCCACACATCTACAACCATCTGATCATTGACAAATCTGGTAAAAACAAGCAATGGGGAAAGGATTTCTTATTTAATAAATGGTGTTGGGAAAACTGGCTAGCCATGTGCAGAAAGCAGAAACTGGACCCCTTCCTGACACCTTAAACTAAAATTAACTTCAGATGGACTTAAACATAAGATGTAACACCATAAAAACCCTAGAAGAAAACCTCATCAAAACCATTCAGGACATAGGCATAGGCAAGGACTACATGACTAAAACACCAAAAGCATTGGCAATAAAAGCCAAAATAGAAAAATGGGATCTAATTAAACTCCAGAGCTTTTGTACAGCAAAAGAAACAATCATTAGAGTAAACTGGCAACCAACAGAATGGGAAAAAATGTTTGCAATCTGCCCATCTGACAAAGGGCTAATAACCAGAATCTACAAAAAACTAAAACAGATTTACAAGAAAAAAACAAATAAACCTATTCAAAAGTGGGGTAAAGATATGAAAAGACACTTTTCAAAAGAACACATTTATGAGGCCAAAAAACATATGAAAAAATGCTCATCATCACTGGTTATTAGAGAAATGCAAATCAAAACCAAATTGAGATACCATCTCACACCAGTTAGAATGGCGATCATGAAAAAATCTGGAGACAACAGATGCTGGAGAGGATGTGGAGAAATAGGAACACTTTTTCACTATTGGTAGGAGGGTAAATTAGTTCAGCCATTGTGGAAGACAGTGTGGCGCTTCCTGAAGGATCTAGAAATAGAAATTCCATTTGACCCAGCAATCCCATTACTGGGCATATAGCCAAAGATTATAAATCATTATATTATAAAGACACATGCACACCTATGTTCATGGTGGCACTGTTTACAATAGCAAAGACCTGGAACCAACCCAAATGCCCATAGATGACAGACTGGACAAGAAAAATGTTGCAAATATACAGCATGGAATACTCTGCAGCTATAAAAAATGATGAGTTTGTATCCTTTGTAGGGACATGGATGAATCTGGAAACCATCATTCTCAGCAAACTAACACAAGAACAGAAAATCAACCACCACATGTATTCACTCATAGGCTGGTGTTGAATAATGAGAACACATGGACACAGGGAGGGGAGCATCACACACTGGGGTCTGTTGGGGGGGAATAGGGGAGGGAC
>NW_016107404.1:4389257-4411537 GCF_001604975.1 Cebus imitator
AAAAAAAAAAAAAAAAAAAAAAAAAAGACTTCTCTTACCAGAAGTCTCTGAGTAAGAGACGGGTAGTCCAGAAAGAGAAAAGAGAGTGATTAATACTTGAAAAACTGAATTAAAGCCAATAATAGTGACTAATAAGCAAGGGAATTAATAGAAATAACTGGAGTGTGAATGGTAGGCGAGAGGATTCCGGAGCTTGTAGGAAAGAAAAGGAGTTTGGATTTTATTCTATACACCATAGGATACCACTGAATCATTTATGAATAGATCTCAGCCATTTAGTCTTTTACATAGTTTACTTGATTTCTATCTCATTCACAAATACTCTCAAAACAAATTAAAACAGCTAAATAATAAATGGTGGATATAAGCTCTAACAGTAAAAAGCAAAGTTTTAAATCTATTTTAGAGAATATTAGCAAATTTTTTGTTACTTTTTAATAGCATAAATCCTTTTGGTGAGACAAAAATTATAACATATAAAGAAAATAATAAACTCAAATACATTTAGAAATAAACAACTTTTCATCAAAACATGGCATAATCAAGGTGAGAAAACCAGTTACAGTTGGCAAAGTATGGAAAATGCATATAAGCATCAGAAGAATGGCATAGAAACATTTTTAAAATTAACTTTTAAATTTGTAGTAAAACAGAAGCAATCCTTAGAAAAATGAGTGAAAGATATAAACAAGGATTTCACAGAAAATCGAAAATACAAACTCTGTCCCTTACTTTATGAAGTTTAAATACTAGAAGTAGACAGATTTTGATAAAACAGAGATTAAACTTCCAAGGTAGAGGCTGCCTCTTCAGTCTAACTCCAAAATGAAAACATCTTGGCAGAGCCTATCAGGGTTGACCTGCACTTTTCTTTTCTGGTTTTTGTTTTTGTTTTTGTTTTTGTTTTCCTCTCTGATACAGTTTTGCTCTTGTTGCCCAGGCTGAAGTATAGTGGCATGATCTCAGCTCACTGCAACCTCTGCCTCCCAGATTCAAGGGATTCTCCTGCCTCAGCCTCCTGAGTAGCTGGGGTTACAGGCATGGGCCACCATGCCCAGCTAATTCTGTGTTTTTAGTAGAGATGGGATTTTTCCAGGTTGGTCAGGCTGGTCTTGAACTTCCAACCTCAGGTGATCTGCCCACCTCAGCTTTCCAAAGTGCTGGGATTATAGGCGTGAGCCACCGTGCCCAGCCTGACCTGCACTTTTCATGCAAATGAATGAGAAATATATTTTTGCTATTTTAAATCTATGAGATTTTGAAGTTATTTGTTATTGCAAAAAAAGCTGGACCAACTAGCACCATATGTAAATATGCACTTTAAGTGAATTAAGCACCTAAATGTATGATGTAAAGCCATAAAGTTAAAAGGATGTAGAGGAGAATATTATCGTAACCTAGCAGAGGAGAACAAATTCTTAATCAATTACTCAAGTGGGAAAAATAAATAAAACAAGATCAAAAACTTTATTCAATAAATGGTTCAATACACAAAACTAAGCAATTAGTAACCATTTGAGAGAAACATACATTTAAAACAAAAAAAAAGATATATAATATGCATATAGTTATTACAAATTATTTCCTGCCAGCTTTTGGGTGGGAAATGAGTTTCTTATACTAGTTTGGTTTTCCACTGTTATTTTAAATTATAGATCTGGGTCACCTAACGATGGGGATACGTTCTACAAAAGTGTCAGTAGGTGATTTTGTCATTGTGCAGACATCATACAGTATACTGAACACAAACCCAGTTGATATAGCCTGCTATATACCTATGTCTGGGTCCCACCTGCAGTCCCCAGACTGGTGCTGGTCCGTGGCCTGTTAGAAACTGAGCAGGAGGTGAGTGGTTGGCGAGTGAGCATTACTGCCTGAGCTCTGCTTCCTATCAGACCAATAGTGGAAATAGATTCTTGCAGGTGCGCAAACCCTTTTGTGAACTGCACTTGCAAGGAATCTACGTTTCATGTTCCTCTTGAGATTCTAACTAATGCCTGATGATTTGAGGCGGAACAGTTTCATCCAGAAACCATCCCCCACACTGACCCTGGTTTATGGAAAAAATTTTCTTACACGAAACCAGTCCCCAGTGCCACAAAGGTTGAGGACTGATGGTCTATGGTATAGTCTATTGTTCCCAGACTGCAAAGTTGTACAGCTTGTTACTCTACTGAATGTTATAGGCAAATTGTAACACAATGGTAAACATTAGTGTATCTAAACATATTTAAACACAGAAAAGGTACAGTAAAATATGATGTTGCAATATTGAGGGGCCACTGACATATACATTTGTACAGCCGGTTGTTGACCTAAACATCTTTATGCAGCACCTGACTTTATTCATTTCAGATTTAAGGTATTTCATACCTTTTTACTTACACCTGTGTTAATGAGAACCATTATGTCACTTTGTGGATATCTATTTCTAATTGCTCCACAGTAATTCATTATAGGCATACACCCTATGTTTCACCTTTAAGTTGTATTTAGCCTCTAAATTTATGATGAACACATAAATACACAACTACATGCATGTACACAACACTGGGGCTCAGAAACTGATACCCCAAAATATGGCATTTTAACATGATGAAGAAGAAGCCTCAAGGTCTCTGTCCCCGACATCTTCCAAAACACTGGATGAAGTTGGTCTCTGAAATTCCCTTTTCTGATTCAAGTTCAGATCTACCAAAGAAGAAAACAATTACCTCTGGTCCCTTCCCTGAGTTTTCATTAACTGAACTCAAATGACAGGAAGAAAGACTACAATCTGTCAATATACCTGGACAAACATTTTTCAAAAACCATTGACTGTAATGCAGTCCCAACACTTTGTCCCAGCCCATTTTATGTTCTTGAAGTCCATTGAATTTCCCTAACAATCATTTACTCTCCTTGCTTAAAATCATCCACACTTCCCATCTCACTTTCCCCTAACACAAAGGGTATATAACCATCTGTATCTCGTGTGGTAATCACTCTGTGATTTTTACCTCCTTGTATGCTAATAAATTTGTATGTTATTTCTCAAACTAATTTGCCTTTTATCACTTAACTTTTAAGTGAACCTTCAGAGAGTAAAGGAGAAAGTTTTTTCCTTTGCCTCTACAAAACATAATGAGAAAAGGAAAAGGACAGAGAGTGTCTTTAAATGTCTGCTAAAATTTCTCTGGGGTGAAAATTCAATAATTGGAGTCCAAGGAATATGCATGCTTAATGTCACTAAGTACTGCCAAATTTCTCTCCAGACAATTTTACACTTCTACAAACTAATACATCATCATTCCCATTCCCGCATTGTAATAAACAATTATAGCATAAATTGGATGGAAAAAGTTGATAACTGAAAGATAGAAAGCTTTGGAAGAACAATTTATCTACACTTTCATTTAGCCAGGTGAGGAAGATTCAGCACCTACCACAATGCTTGGAACATAGAAGTGCTCAATGAATATTTGTTGCGCAAATATATGGAATCCAAAACCTTCATAGCAGTAAGGCAAAATTAATTCTAAAGTTCAAATTTTTGAACCACTTAGGAAAAGGGAAGAAATAAAAGATGATGCAGATAATCCATAGCTGAAGACTTGGAAAATCCTCAAAATTCTATCCTCTCCTCAGGGAGAAAGAATATAATGTTGCAAATCTGAGATGCATAATATATGTGTGTGTGCACACACACACAGGATTCTTGAAATGGATAGCTGAGCAGAGGGGATTGGCTAAGCGTCCAAAATGATCATTCAGTTATTTCAATATTTCATATTAAGCCAAATTAAATTGAAAAATATAAAGAGAAAAATGTTTTAAGTATGAACTTTAAACCAATACAGTTGACCCTGGAACAATGTAGGGATTAGAAGTGCCGATCCCTACACAAAAGGCAATCTGTGTAATACCTTTGACTCCTAAAAAACAACTACTAATGTCTTACTGTGGACAAGAAGCCTTACTGATAACATAAATAGTTGGTTAACATCTATTTTTTATGTTATATTTATTATATACTGTATTCTTTCAATAAAGCTCTAGAGAAAAGAATATTATTCTAAAAATCATAAGAGAAAATAAATTTACTATTCATTAAGTAGAAGTGGATCATCATAAAGCTCTTCATCCTTGTCATCCTCATGTTGAGTAGGCTGAGGAAGAGGAGGATATTGGCCATGTTGTCCCAGGGGTGGCAGAGGTGGAAGAAAGTCCAAGTATAAGTGGACCTGTGCAGTTTAATGCCATGTTTTTTCAGGCATCAACTGTAGTTTACGTCAGTGAGCTTGGGAATAGTTTGGAACTGTAAGTAATTTGTAGTTCATATCCAGAAAGCAATCAAGAAGCAGCATAAAATTCTCATATAGCCCTCCAGAAAGATTTCCTTAAGAATTGTCTCGTGTGTGTGTGTGTGTGTGTGTTGAGATAGTCTCATTCTGTCACCCAGGCTGGAGTGCAGTGGCACCATCTCAGCTCACTGCAAACTCCATCTCTCAGGTTCAAGAAGGTCTCTGCCTTAGCCTCCTGACTAGCTGGGAATTATACGTGCCCGCCACTAAGCCTGGCTAATTTTTTACAATATTTTTAGTAGAGACAGGGTTTCACCATCTTGCTCAAGCTGGTCTTGAACTCCTGACCTCATGACCCAGCTATTTGGGCCTCCAAAAATGCTGGGATTATAGGCATGAGCCACTGCACTCAGCCAAGAATTGTCCTTCTTCTTCTTCACTCTGTAATCATTGGGCTATTTGTATTTTTTAGATTATTACAAGTAAACTGAGTTTTAAAATCATATTTGTTTGTCAATTCTTTAAATTCTATAAAGAATATTTTACTTGTGAATATTTCTCCTAAAAGAACAAATGAACATATCATTAGAATGTAACAACATAAAGAATGATCATGAAGAGACATAACCTTTCCTATACACATTTGCTCCATTTAGATGATATAAATCTAATACTATCTAAAGGTCAACTTTCTAAGTCAAATATTTCATATTCAAAGGCAATAAATAGCTAGGTTGTCCACAGAGTTTGTTTTCCCACCGAAACCTATATAACATGATGAAGCATTCTAAAATTAGTTATGTTTCAACTCTAGGACCCATTACCAAAATATGTCTTGTGAAACTGACACCTGGAATTTTCTATTCTCCTGTAACCACCATGCATTATTCCTGTCTCAGTCCCTCTTTTCCTGCAAAAGGAGAAAATACGTGCAATTTCAATTTTATTATTTCATTTGAGAACTTGAGTGACTTTAATTTCCACTGAACAAAATTATAATATAGAACACATAAGAAACAATTCATGAGAGGAGGTTAGATCATTCTTATAACACTTCTTTTAATCCTCAAAACTCAATTGACTTCACAGTCTTCAATCATCTGGAATTCTTTCCAGTGATCATCAATGTTTAGTACCCTAAATTTTACATTCTAATAAAGCTGGCATCTGGCAGTCTTGTCTCTGTACCAAATAACACATTGCTTGACACATTATTAATAAAGATTAATTTGATACCTCAAAAGGCATCTTAAAACTCCTCACTGTATAGGTAATATTGTTATTAATAATATTGTTATTAATTTTGGTATTTGAAAACGAGGATG
This sequence comes from Cebus imitator, assembly GCF_001604975.1. Classification (NCBI taxonomy): domain Eukaryota; kingdom Metazoa; phylum Chordata; class Mammalia; order Primates; family Cebidae; genus Cebus; species Cebus imitator. The sequence goes on from NW_016107404.1 coordinate 4,394,866, forward strand.
GAATTTGTAGGGGTCAAGGGAAAACTTCCCCCTCACTCTCTGAAGCTTCTTGAAAAATCAACTGAGAAAAGGGAGATTAATAGAAGAAATGGTACACAAATGTATTAATGTGTACAAAGGAGAACCACAGAACACTTACTCCAAACACTTAATGGGGTACAGAAGTTTAGACATCATCTTGAGGTTACAGAAATAACTGGGGCTCAGAGCATGGCCAAAATCAGATGATGGTGGTAAGACAGGTTATGAGAAGAAGAAAAAGGAAGCCTGGCTAGCAAAGGTGGCCTTTTTATGTAGATGAAACCTCGAAGCCAGCAGCCCTCAGAGAGAATAGATGGTAAATGTTTCAGACGTTTAAATGTGCCAGATTCTCAGTTAATCTTTCCAAAATTGGAAATAGAAGAGCCTCAGAGAAAGCCTGGCTGCATCAAGGCAGATTTTCTCGACAGATGCAAATCTCCCCCATAAAATGCAGCTTTGCATACTTACTTCTGTTTGCAGGCCCTCTGAACAGCCATCTTAAAATATGTCCAAGAAGTCTATTTTGGGGCAAAAGATTTAAAGTTTTATTTCCTTCAAGCTTTTTGCGAAATATGTAATATTTTTTTCTTAAATGAAATAGTTGTGTTTGTAAAGATTTCAGAGAAACAAGACTCATAGACTTTAGTTACTATATTTAATTGGCCAAAAGTGACACTGGTGTAAATTAACTTGAGCAAAAAAAGGAATTATAATACAGCAAGATGAAGTTTTGAATTAAAATCCTGTTTTAGTAAATTTCTAGAATTTATAAATTACTAGATGTGTGTTTTATTTGAGCACATGATTCAGTATATTTCTGATAATTGTGAAATAAATTATTTTGAAATTCTGTTGTTTGTAGAACTGATTGGCAAGAACAATAACTTAAACAATAATGATGAAAAGAAGACATAAAAACATATATTGACTGTATTCTACATATGCTGTAGGTAGACTATAAGCTCCTTAAGAAGAAAGTTCTGGAATGTATGGCTAATACTGTGTCTCCAGTGACCAGCAAAGTACTTTGTATAAAAATGTAGTAAATGTGTGTTGAAATACAAATGAATGAACATGTGAATGAATGAATAATTTTGTTCAAAATAAATCATTTAGGCATCTTCTTCAGTGAGTCATCTCTACTGAATTACAAAGTTCAGTTAGAAAACTTGGTAACAGTGTCACTTCTGCTGAGGCAGATTCTCATACCACTTTTATTTCCGATTGTGCCTGTTTAAAAAGCCAGTCTTTGGTGTCTTGTCATGTCTTTTTTATTTACATTCTAGCCATTTTATTTCATAAGTCTCCACAAAATGCTTTTGTAACCTCCACCTTGTTATAAAGAGAAAAGTAGCTATAGCTGGTTGTATAGCTGACCATATATTTTCTCCTTGTAAGAAAAGAAACTAGGAAGGGGCCAAATAATCAGAAATTTGCTTGGTGACTATGGAATCATACTGAAGGCAGTGTGTTTAATTTCAAAGGTCTAATCACATTAACTTGGATAGCCAGCTACACTGACCCTTTAATTAGTGTATGCTTATCTGAGAGCTCAATCTTTGTCTTTGGCCTTCATCAGTCTTGTCCTTACCTTCCAATACCAAACAACCCACTAGGATTACGGGGTGCCACTTAGAATCCTTAATCTTAATTTACTATATTTTCCCTAGTGGCAAAATAAAGTATCCAAAAGTATAAAAACTGTTGCACTTTAGTTGTTTTTATTTGAAAATTTGTTTAATCATATTCTTAAATGTCATGTGAAATTCAGGTCAGGGAGAGGCCTCAGATTTGAAAGATTTTTCAAACTTTATGTATCATAATCAAAAGTGAGTGTGAATTGAAATAAAATTAGTGTGGTCCGAATAAAGATTACAAACAATGCAAATCCTTGTAACTGAAGGGCTAAATAAATCTTATTTTAAGGAAAGGTAACTCTTAACATACCCTGAATAAATCAAAATCTAAAATACATCATATTTCATGAGAAAGACAAGGATATTACATATTTTTTCAAAGTTCAAATCAACATGTAAAAGCTCTGCACCATTATCAAAAAGCTTACAACCTCCTTTTGCTTTCAATCAATTCATTAATATTCCCCACAGAGAAATGTGCCTGGCCTATTGCTTATTAAATTAAAAGTACTATTTTATGTATGTGATATGCTATCAGTTTGATCTTTGAATCTGTTATAATGAGAAGAAAAACAAATAAATACTGCTAGTAATTTATAATCATTTTGTGATTTGGCATTGAAGAGCAAAATGATGTATCTAGAGCAGACCAACACAGGATGAACATTAACTTTCACTCGGTTACCAATTAATGAAGCACAAAAGCACATTGATGAAGTATACAATGGCGATCAAAGTACATTTTAATATATTGTTGGATAATGAATGCAATAACTTGCAGAATGAATACACTCAATTTTAATAAAAAACTGCTATCTAATTTTCATCATAGTGATTTCTGTCATTTACATACAAGGATTACGTGATTAATATTTCCAAAGCATAAAGTAAAAAAAAAAAAAAAAAACCTGAGAATGTTTTAATTCTAATTTTTGTTGACCAAAGTCCAGTGTATTACTTAAGATAGTAATTTAATTTACTTAATGTCTCCAAATAGGTATTTCTGCTCTAGGGTTTTATGACATTATAGGTTGTACACAAAGATATTTATGTTCTATAATGGAAATATTCTAAAACTATTAGCTACATAACTATCTAAAAACTTTAATGATCCAAACTTCTGACAGTTACCACATAAAACAGTTTAAAGGAATCCTAGAAAATGCAGAATGTGTCAAGTTTTATATATGTTAAAAGAAAAGCTGCACTTCTCCTTATCTAATTGACAATAGTTACCTGCCTATGTGTCTTTGTCTAACCTTTTCCAGCTGGATAAACTCAATTGTTATTATGCTTAACTAAAAAAATGATATTATTAATGAAAGTAACTGCATGATGTTAAAATTTTCACCACAATACCCCACTGAGTTTTAATTAATTTCATGACAGTTACATTGAAATAAAAGGAAAAGTTCATAGGTTAGAATGTGAATTCTTTTGAATGTATTATTTTTTTGATGGAATAGCAGCCTATCATTTGCATCCTTCTAAAGTTAAATTGTATCATGCTTCTAAATTTGAATATAATTTTTTCTCCTTGAGAAAGCTTATCTAGTCTACTTATTAAATGCTAGTTACATTCATAATGTGTAAAACATTAATTATAGAAGGTCAAGGAAGCCCTCTTAAATAATTCTAACACCTTGAGCTAATATAGATAGATAAATAGGCAGACAGACAGACAAAGGATATGGACAACGCAAAAGTAACTGAATTCCAAAATCATTATAATCCTAATTCTATTTAAACGCACAAAAAATGTACTTTGAAACATTGGAGAATATATTTTAAAAGAACATATATTCAAGACAAAGGAGTTCAATGGAATGAAAAACTTTGTGCTAGTTCAACAAACACTTGTTGATTATCTCCTGTGTGTCTATCCTTTATCCCGTCCTGGTCATACATCAGCCAAGTTCCTGCTTCAAGAACTGAGGCAGTCAGAAACATAAATGATGAATTGCGATAACATTTACTGGGAACCCAGAGAAGGAATCACTTAGTAAAACCCAAAGAGAAATGGAAAATTTTTCAGAGGGCAATGATACTTGAGATTTAAAAGATGAATAAAGGCTTGCCAGGTATAGAAATAGAAAAAACAGTGAGCACATCCCATTTCCCTCAAAAAATCACAAATGCATGAATCCACGCAATCATAAGGAAGAACTCCAAGTACTCGTCTTGTAGTAAAACATGATATTTGCAATGAAACATAAAGTATAAAGAGGAGCTATTATGTGACCCCAACTTAAGGTCACAGAGGACCTTATCTACTCTGCTGAAAAATTTGAAATTAATTCTGCAGGTCATGGATAAAGTCTGAGAGGTTTTATTTAGAAGAAAAAGTTCTTTGACAGAGCTACCACTGGGTGGAAAGCAAGGGTTAGATTGAAGAGGAAGCAAAGGGTTGAAGATAGATAAAAGACTCCTAAAATCTATGCTAGATATGATGAGGGACTGACCTACAGCAGAGACAGAAAGTATGTTACACATTGAAAAATATGCATGACTCAAAGCTACAGAGTTGGTTTTTAATAAGATGTAAGGGTGATGATGGAGTATGGGAAATCTACTTTGATTCTCCAGTTAACCATTATTAAGTAGGAAGTACAGAAGAAGATGATAATCCAGAAAAGAGAAGAAATAATTATCAGGAATTTCAGAGAAAAATATTAGCAATAAAACTGGCAAACCAGATAATTTGCAACATTGACACAAATCTTCAGGAAATATACAAATATAAATAATACAAACATCACATTATTTGAATTTCAAAATTAAACACATCTAAAATTTTGCAAATGAAAACATCTAAAAAAGTATATTTTTAACTTAAAAGCCAAATTATATTAAAAGCTTATGAGCAGAAATGAGACATAGATGAGGGAATGGAAACTAAAAAAAGAAGGAAAAAAGCATTTTCCCGATCAAAATTGTGATGATAAGTCCATGAATTTGATCAAGGTCTATACAGAATCTCAGTATTCAGGATCTAGTCAGCTTCCAGGAAAGAGCATGGACTTACAGGAAAATGCAGTTAGATCTGACATGGGTGTTAGAAGCCGCACATGAAAATATCAAGAAGCACATTGAAATAGAACTCCAATGCATTACCTTGGGTTTTCTTACTTCTCAAGCAGCTTCCAGGAAAAGACATTGGTTAATCTTTGAATAAGAAATCAGGACATTAGATGATTTTCCACACGTTAAACCAATATATATGGATTGAGTTTTTCCCTAATCAGATAAAAGCAAGAATATAGAAATCTCAGGCAAACATGGTGGTGTTGGTTGGGGGGGGGTGGTATTTACTAAAGTGGAGATTAACATAAGTTTTAAAATCATTAAAATATATTACAATATGTTATACTTGTCTGCTAGAAGAGCTGCATTCAAATGGGAAGAAAATGTTGAAATGGTTTCTTCCAGTACCACCTGCTATAGGAACAGTACATTCAGTCTGATGAAGTGGTTACGCCATTAGGGTCATTCACATCAACCTCAAATTGCATATGCCCCACACATGAAGCAAGGAACTTCATTAGCACCATTCAAACTCTGAACTTCCTCCCTTCATGGAGAGCACACATGTATGACAGCTCTTACCTTCAAATAAAGACATTCCCTCCAGCTTCAGAATAATAGCATTTGAAATTAAAAAATAAAAAAAGATGTTCCTATGAAGAGGGACTTCCCACAGGTCTCCAAGGACCTGCTAAAAGAGACTAAGGAGTCATCTAGTGTATTACTAGATTGTTAAGGTTGTGGGATGTTTTTCAGATATTAAATATCAGGAAGTAGGGTAGGATTGTAAACATATATATTTAGTTGTTAAATGTGCTTTTACTTTTCTACCAACAGTTTGATTTACTAACTATGAAGCTTTTATAAAGTATTTCTTTTTTAAGCCAATACTTCAGAACAAATATTAGTATGTAGACTTACAAATCCTTTATTCAATAAAATCTAAAATACAAGACAGATATAATAAACACTAGAGTAATTCAATCTGAGACATAAAGATATTCATTTTACATGAGTAAAGCAAGTAGATCTATTTTATCATTATGTGTGTGTATGTGATTGTTTTTTAGTTTTTAGTTTTACTTCAATATTCAAAGTAAAGCACAGTTTTCATTTTATAGTTCTGCTGGTATTAGAGGTCTTCTTTTGGTTTTTATATGCTAAAAGCCAAATTCTGTAATGGTGAAAGCTTTTTCTTTGCATTACTTTTAAAAACATGAATAAAATTTCAAACATAACTGAGATATACAGAGCAATGAATTTTAAATATGACGACAAGATTCTCTCCTAATTGAATCTACTCAGCCTCCTCTGAACTCTTTGCTAAAACAGGCTCTGACTTTTGAGCTTCCATGTTTATTTCTGCATTGTTTAATTCTAGCAAGAATACTACTTCATGCTAGATATCTGGTCACTCTCAAAATCTAAGCGGGTTCCTCATCTTCCCCCCCATCCCACTGGTGTTGTCTGATCATCCTCCCCTGACTTCAGCAAGAATCCTTTTATGTCAGTGTAGCCAGACCTCCTTACCCCTCATGTTTCTTCTTAGCAATTTTCCATCCACTGACCCCTCACCACACACACACTGTTCCTTGTCATATTTGGAATCAAGCCCAATCTCTCTCCCTACTACAAAACTTCACTGCAGCGGTTTCTATACCTATTATGATAATCCTGATAAATGGCTGCTTTATCATTCTCTAATAAGAATCACTAAATAATTTTTTAAACCCTAGTATTTTTAAATGACATAATAAACATAAAATGATTTCAAATAATTATTAAAATTTATAATACATATTGGAATTTTATCCCTAATTTTGATCCACATGTCCTTACTATCTTACAGGCATTGTCTTCTCTTAGAATACATTGATAAAATATAATTTTTACTACTAATTGATGTTAGCAAGAACAAAGAAACTGTGAAGAAGTGTTTCTAGAAGTGTGAATGACTATTAAAATTTTTTCAAAACTGGTCTTTTTAAGGGTCAGAATTAGGTGACCTTCCCTTGACATATACAGATAATGTACTCCAGAATCTAATAACGCTTAGGTGTCAGATCATAATGCTTCCTATAACCTAGAAGTTAAAGATGCCAAGAATATAGAATGCACAATTATGTTCATGTGTACCTAATGGCTAGTTTCCACTTATAAGTGAATATGTGTGATATTTGGTTTTCTGTTACTATGTTAATTTGCTTAGGATAGCGGCCTCCAGCTGCATCCATGTTGCTGCAAAGGACATGGTTTTGTTCTCATTTATGGCTGTGTAATATTCTATGGTATATAGATATCACATTTTCTTTATGCAATCCACCATTGATGAGCAGCTGAGTTGATTCCACGTTTTGCTATTGTGAATAATGCTATGATAAACACATGAGCGTAGGTGTCTTTTTGGTAGAATGATTTATTTTCCTTTAGTTGAATAACCAGTAATAGGATTACTGGGTCAAACAGTAACTCTAATTTTAGTTATTTGAGAAATCTCCAAACTGCTTTCACAGGGGCTGAACTAATTTGAATTCTCACCAAGAGCACATAAGCATTCCATTTTCTCCACAACCCTAGGAACATCTGTTATTTTCTAACTTTTTGATAATAGCCATTCTAACTTGTATAAGATGGTATCTCATTATGACTCTGATTAACATCTTTCTGATGATTAATGATGTTAGGCATTGTTTCATAAGTTTCTTGGCTGCTATGTCTTCTTTTGAGAAATGTCTGTTCATGTCCTTTATCCACTTTTTAATGGGGTTGTTTTTGTTTTTTCTTGTTGATTTGTTTAAGTTCTTTATAGGCTCTTGATACTAGTCCTTTGTCAGCTGCAAACATTGGGAATTCCAAAAATGGGGAGAGTGAGAGGAGGGAAAGGTTGAAAAACTATCTAGCAAGTACTATGTTCACTAGTTGGGCAATGAGAGCATTAGAAGCCCAAACCTCAGCATTATGCAATATACCAATGTAACAGACATAAATGTGTACCCATTGAACTAGGATAGAAATTAGGATAGAAACATTAATACAGTAATAACTATGCAAGCTGAAGAAGAATGAGAGGGAATACTATTATTTTCTAAGAGCAGCTTGGTCATGGAGACCCCAACCCAGTTGGTACAGACAGAATTAAGAAACAGACACAAAGATACAGTGCAAGAGTAGGAAACAGAGCAGGATGTCAGGGGACTGACAGCATTTCCCAGCTGAAAGCCCAGAGCAGACTCTGACCCATGTATTTATTCTTTGTGAACAAGTGATTATTTTTAATAAGCAGGTGTTCTGTATTTTTTCATAGAATAAAGATAGACTAAACAGGCAGATAGTGCCTGATCACTACTAAAATAAAAGCAAGCTAGAAAGCACTCTTTGAGAGTCAGCAATGGGGACAAGGTCACATATCCAGTGTATTGGGAACTGGTTTAACTAGTGCATGACCAGTACATATTGCTCACTATTCTATAATGCCCTGAGCAGTTTTCTGCCTGGGGAGGGCTCAGTGCTCCTTGCCAATATTTCTCAGTAAACAATATACAATCCATCACACACATGTCAAGACCTTATCCCAGTAATTATTCCTAAGGTTAGATGACAAAATGTAAACTCAGAAAAGCACACAGAGTCCCCAATGTTCAAAGGATTTTTTTTTTCAAATGGAGTTTCGTTCTGTTGCCCAGGCTGGAGTACAATGGCATGATCTTGGCCCACTTCAACTTACACCACCTGGGTTCAAGCGATTCTTCTGCCTCAGCCTTCCTAGTAGCTGGGATTACAGGTGTGCACCACTACACTCAGCTAAATTTTGTATTTTTAGTAAAGATGGGGTTTCACCATGTTGGCCAGCCTGGTTTCTAACTCCTGACCTCAAGTGATCCACCCTTCTCAGCCTCCCAAAGTGCTGGGATTATAGGCATGAGCCACTGTGCCCAGCCCAAAATTATTTTTAAGGCAAGGTAAAGCTGTGTGGCATTCTCTGGGGAAAGGATGATGGCAATGGGCCCTACCCTGGCACAAGAAATGTTTAAAGAAACTTGATTTGCCACAATCAGAGCCACTTTCACAGTCCCATATGCTCCAATTTGTATTATGAAATCTGGAGCAATTTACCAGGTATAATATTTGGGAGAAATTAGAAGTCAAATTTTATTGTTTATTGAAATATTTTAATTGACTTGAAAAATCAGCATTTTCCATTTGTTTATCCATAAAATACCTATAAATATTTGGCAAAGTTAATTGTTAACAAAATTCTTCAAACGGGAGTATATGCATATACTTCTGATTATATAAAGTCATGATGCACACATATTTCTGTTTGTTCATCCACATTGTGATCTAATATTCCAACATTTAGAAGTTTGGGCAATCTATATTAGCCCAACAGAACTGAGGAAACTTCATACATGAACAAAACAAGTGAACATTCTATACTATTCTTTTGTGTTCAAAAGAGAGTATTGTAAAATTTAATCAACAGTTTAATATACTTTTTGCTTTTTTTTACACCTAATGATTGACTAGTATAATACATTTTTAAAAGTCATGAATAATAAGGTTTATTTTTCCAAGAAACTGTTGATCAGATTATCATTTAAATTTGAAATGATTTTTCTAAACCAGCAATTCTATCATGTAAGAACCTTTATATAAGAACTGATTATGCTTTCTGATACCTTGCTATTCAATTGTAGTTTCTCAAAATGGAGAGGGAGTCTTATCACAATATCACTATATCGTACTTTTGGATTCTCTTACAAAAAGAAATCGCAAATAAATGATGTGGTTAGTGTTTTGCTTAAAAATAATTTTAAAGCTTTCTAACAGGCAAAGTCATTGTCATATTAAATTACTATAGATCCTCATTGTAATGGCCCATATTCAATTTCCTGTTAATATAAGGATATGAGGATGTGTTCTTCTTGAATGATTAGTAATGGACAACATATAAATGCTCTGTTAAAAAAGATAAAAAGGAGGAAATGAACTGAAACTATTTCAAATTATTCATGTGTCTTTGATGCTTAATATAATACTTAAATAAAGAAAAAAGTCCCTTTCACATATGACTCAGGTGACACTTTTAAATATCACAAGATAATAATTTTATCTTTCTAATAATAGAACTGCATAGGAAAAAAAGCATAATACCAGGTGGCTCCCAAATTTACATCTTCAAATCTCAGATTTGTTTTCTGAACTTCAAATATATATCCAATTTCCTATTAATAATTTTCGTTTTTCATTGGTGGTTTGAACTCATTATTTTTCTTTCCTCCTCCATCATTCAGTCTTCCTCATGTATTCCTAATTTTAATGAATAATACTATTACATACTCAATGACCCAAGCTGGACAGGAAGATTTCTCCCTCTTCGCCACTCATTCAACTAAATTCTACTTCCCAAATTCTCTTTAAGTTGTCTAGGCTCTTCCATCCCCAAACAGTTTCTTTAGTGCAGACCTTCTTTGCTTCTCACTATAATTTTCATTATATCTCATCTCCCAGCCTCCACAATTAATAATTTCTAACTCATCCTGTTCTGTAAAAGGTAGAATATCACATCATCTTCTTACTTAAAAATCCATCAATGATTCCAAATTAACCAAGAGAAATGGCTTAAACTCCTTTTTATAGACAGCATACAGCATCAATTGTTATTTGTCCTCTCTGCACCACTTGATTCTCATCTCTTACATTTATATTTCACTTCAACAAGGATCCATTTGTTGCAGATCTTTTTCACATATAAATTTTGTTTCAATGTATTTAGTCCCTTGCAGTTTGCTCTATATACAAATGATTTTCTGCATTTCTATATATTACTGAAATATGGCCCTTTTCTTTCCTCATTATTATCTACTTTTTACCACCCAATTCATGCTCAAATTCTTAAATTATAATCAGTTCAATAATCTTTGTTGGAATGCTATCTCTGATTAACTCCACCCCGAGGCTGACTTAGGAAATCCTCCCCTGTTATTTGCATAAATAATCCTTTATATGTGGAATTTTAATTGTATACAGTTGTCAATTTCTTGACTGGCTATGAGCACCTGGAAGTCAAGGACCAAATCTTCAATGTCTGAATACCTAGAAGCTAGCACAAGACTTAGAACATAATATGCCTTAATAAATATTTGTGGAATTATTAATTAAAACACATATTTAATTCTATTTTGGGACCTTTTTCATTACAAGTATCATAAACTAGCTTAAGTAAAATAGGAATTTAATAGTTATCATAACTGGAAAGTCCAGTGAAGGTACTGGCTATAGATACTGATGGACCAGAGATCCCCAGGATGTTATTGTGTCTCTGTTCTCGCTGCTTCTTAGTCCTGTCTTCCCGTGCACTGAACACTGTCTTCACTTAATTCCAAGTGGTCTCAGAAAATTTGGACTGGCCTGGCTTTTGAAGCTTGGAATTGCTGAGAAATACTTAAGGACCTTCCTAGTAGCTCGAGCAAAGTTTCTAGAAAAACGGTGATTGGCAGGTCCTTGGACATCTGTCACTGCCTATGGTGAGGTCAGCTGCACTCAAAACACAAAACTTGGCATTGTCATTACAAATTGCTAGAGAGATGACTGACCAAACACATGTCAATTTAAATGACTTCAGAATGATTTTCATTAAGTGAATGACCTGCTCACCAAAATTCTCAATTTTCCTAAATACAGAATCTTTAAAATTTATAAACTTCAGAAAATTATTGAATTTGTTTAGACAACTTAAAATTGTCTCAACATCAACAATTATTCCACTTTCCATAAGTTTCTGTCTTTATCTCACATCTGCAGATATCTTCTTTACACATATAACTTTATAGCTTAACAATGGTAGTGTTATAAACAAAATGGCTATAATAACTCTTACGTAAAATAAAGATAAATACTAGTTTGAATTAATTTTAAAAATAACATTTTACTCATTGTTAAAGGGATGTTTACAGAATAGATATAGGATATTCTGGTTAAGTAATTGCTCATCAGAACAACTTTTGCTAAACATTCATGTATTTAAAATGTCTACAAAGCATTAGTACAGTTTACATAACCATATAATATGAATGACATTATTTAGCACTAATAGTTTAAGTATTTGATGAATTGTAATTGACCCCAGTTTTTGATCCACAGTAGATGTTTTACCAGCACCCCATTCTGGAGGTAATAAAAAAAACCAGAATGAACATGAAAGGGTGAAATGAAATGCCTAAAATAATGGAGAGCTTTGAAGGGTTTAAATTATATGTGCCTTTTTTTTTTTGCAAGTAAACATTGTGAAGTAATTTAGTCAGCTGTGTTTTAGAGATATAATGAACAAATGGATGAAAAATTGCTTATACTCATATATATTTTATCTTTACCTGTTACTATTTTCTTCTTTAAAACTGTAAGTTTTACAGGAACAAAATAAAAACATTTGCTCTTTGTACATTTCTATTGGGATGTACATGTCAGAACCATGGAGCACTATCATTTGTCAAGATATATTTTAAGTTGGACAAATATAAAATAATTTTAAATTAATAACATTACGGCCTAACTTTTGTAATTCTAATTGAAAAAAAATCACTTATGCATACTGTGTTAGTTTTGCAAAAATAAATTGTATCTGTGAAGATTACCAATTCAAATATACTTTACAAACTACAGTGCCCTATAGTTTCTTAGCTATGCAGAGCACCAACATCTTCTTGAACTACAAAAGGAAAGTATTCAAATGTTATACCCTGAGATAAAAGAAAACTTCCTAATCTTAAAAATCCTTGTTATAACTAGAGAACTACCATTTGATCCAGAAATCTCAATATTGGGTATCAACCCACAGAGAAAGAAATCATCATTTCAAAAAGATACCAGTACTCCTTTGCCTATCCCAGCATTACAAGGAATAGCAAAGATATATGCAATCAACCTAAATGTCCATCAATAGATGATTGGGTAAAGAAAGTGTGATATATATATATATACACATACATACATATATATATGCACATACACACAATGGCAAAGGAATACTATTCACCCATAAAAATAATGAAATCATGTCTTTTGCAGCAACATGGATGGAACTGACAGCCATTCCACCCATGTTGCTAGATGGAACTGACAGTTGTTTCTTAAGTGAAACAACTCAGAAACAGTCAATACTGCATGTTCTCACAAGTCAGCACTAATAATGTATATACATGAACATAGAGTGTGGAGTCATAACTATTAGAGACTGGAAATGATTGGGGGGTGTGGGGTTGAGAGGTGTGGAGGACGAAAATTTACTTAATGGGCATAGTGTACACTATTCAGCTGATGGCTATACTAGATAGCTCAGACTTCACCACTAGGCATTGTATCCACGTAAGAAAATTGAATTCGTACCCCTTAAATTTGTAGAAATAATGTTTAAAAACTCACTTATAACTGCTTATTTAGTTTAGCCAAAACTCAGAGTAAATGTTACATTTCATTTTATATGCAAACCATACTAGAAAGATTATCTTGTGACTGAATAACAAACCATTAAGAAAAATATATTTCACTGTATAATTAGTGAAATAGTTGAATTTAACTTATTATAATCTAGGTTCCTCTTCATCAGGCATTCTAAACTTTTCATCCATATATCCATTTAAAGATTTTTAAGGGGCATATAATCAAAGGGAATTTTAGTTTTAATCATATAATAGGTACTATAATTAGAATATTTGTGTCTCCTTTTCTTTATTTTATTTATTTATTTATTTTTCAGAGATAGGATATTGCTATGTTGCCCAGGCTGGAGTGCAATGGCTATTCACAGGCGTTATCCCACTACTGATCAGCACAGGAGTTTTGACCTGCTCTGTTTCCAACCTGGGCCATCTCACCCCTCCTTAGGCAAGCTGGTGTTCCCCCGCTCCTAGGAGGTCACCATATTGATGCCAAACTTAGTGCGGACACCTGATTGGCATAGCACACTACAGCCCAGAACTCCTGGGCTCAAGCGATCCTCCAGCCTCAGCCTCCTGAGTAGCTGGGACTACAGGCATGTGCCACTGTACCCAGCTATGTCTTCTTAAAAGTGTTATAAAGTGGCACAGAACTTTGCTGAATTGTCCTTAAGTCCCAACATTTTGTGGAAGGTAGAACTTGTGAGTGAATTACATTTGCAAAAAATACGATTTAGTTTTGCTTATAGTAAAAAGAGAGAAATAATTTAAAATATTTTAATCTGAAGGAAAGCAGAACTTTAAAAATTAGAAAATTCTCAGCCTAACCATATTAAAAGAAATAAGACAGTTTGTTCTGGAAAGAATACCAAGGTGTGGCCAAATGACTACCTGATAAGGAATAGCCAGGTGCTATTCATTAGGACAATGAATGAATGACCCCTAAGGTATTTCAGAGATCATCAGGGGCTGCCTTCCCTTCACAAGTCAGAGTGCAAAGGTCTGAAAGCAGAACAATTTCTAAGGAGTGGCCAGTGCTGCCCAGCACCACCTCACATCATGGTCTCTGCTTTCTGCATTCTGTTGCTGTGCTCCTCAGTTCCCCAGCTGTGGGTCCAGCTGACCCAGGTATGGCATGCACTATACCCAGCAAAGTTGTGGGGACGTGGCTGCTTCTATCTAGATTAAAAAAGACTCCCTGGAGAACTGTAGGGCCCAAGAAGAAAATTACCTCATAGGCAGAGTCTCCACAGAGAGATCCCACTAAGGGAATGCTCCACAGAACTATAGGGGCAGGGCTACCCTGAGACTGCAGACCAGCACCAGTGCAAGATTCTAGCCCAGAAAAGCCATGAGCACTAAGACCGAGGCACAGAGATGCTGCAAAGGTGGGGGCCATCGCAGACAATCACCATGGCATGGCAGTGAGGCTCAGGCACAGAGACACTAAAGGGTGGGGCTTCCCAAAACCATGTGTGCAGGGCTATCACCCCAGAGGGACTAGAGGGAGGATCCTCAAGTCAGAGAAGATTACTGTCAAGCTTTACTATTCTGGACTTACTTGGAGCCTAGTGCCCGAAGTTTTTCTTCACTGTTTCTCCCTTCTGGAATGTTAATGTCTGTTCTGTGTCTGCCCCATCCATCATTGTAATTTGTAAGCACAAACAGGTCTGATTTCACAGATTCACAGGTGGAGAGAAATTTGCCTCAGAATGAATTGTACCTTGAGTCTTACCCATATCTGATTTAGATTATGTTTAGATGAGACATTAAACTTGGACTTTAAGGCTGATTCTGAAATAAGATTTTGGGGGCTGCTGGAGTTGAAAAAAACGTATTTTGCTTGTAAGAAGAACAATAATTTGAGAGTGTAAGGAGTGAAATGCTGTGGTCTGAATGCTTGAGTCCTCCCCAAAATTTGTATTTTGAAATCCTAACAGTTAAGGTGCCAGTGTTGGAGGTGGAGCCGTTGGGTGCTGATTAGGTCATGAGGGTGGCACTGCATGAATGGGATTAGCGCTAGATGGCTGTCTTATTCCCTTCTGCCATGCCAATACAAACTATCTGTCAGACAGAAAGCAGTTGGACCTCACTAGACATGGAATGCGTCAGCACCTTGCTTGTAGTCCAATCCTTCAGAACTGCGAGAAAAAACTTTCTGTTACTTATAAGCTAGCCGGTTTATTGTATTCTGTTGTAGCCACCTGAATGGACTAAAATACTGGCTCATCATAGAAATGATTTAAAAGTAATATTTTATTTCATACAGCCAGTTTTCTATTGAAAACTATTCTCATGGTAAGATTTCAAATAACTTAATAATCGCTATGGCTAAGAAGCATTTGAGTTGAATGTATTACTTCCTTCTTATGTAATCCCTAAAAATAGGAATCTGTATGGTATACTTCAGTATATTCATCACTACTATATATATCATGTGTTATGGAGATGATTAGATTAAATGTTTCCATTTGCAAAAAAAGAAGAAAGAGGGTAATAAATGTTTCAAAAGCAGTCCCTTTTAATCTTTTTGGTACTTTCTCCTTGTCATGGGCAAGGGTCATAACTCAAACCAATTCTGACAATTCTGTCACTTTCAAAAATGATTTGTTGAGGTTAACTCATATAAGTGTTTACAAATTAATTTATTGATTTGACATTGCTTGTATTTCACTCTCCAAGAATAAGAACTTTGCTATATTTTAGAGTAAGTAAATTTAAATTAAAAAAAATACTTTCTATGAGAAGCATGGATGAAATTAATATGTTTAGCAAGAGACATATGATCATCTTTGGTTGTCTTCAAATAACGCTTTATACTTCTAAAAAAAAATCTTTTGGCTGGGTATGTGGCTTATGCCTGTAATCCCAGGACTTTGGGAGGCCATGGCAAGTGGATCACCTGAGGTCAAGAGTTTGAGACCAGCCTGGTCAACATGGTGAAACCCCATTTCTACTAAGAATATAAAAATTAGCCAGGCGTGGTGGCATGTGCCTGTAGTCCCAGACACTTGGGAGGCTGAGGCACGAGAATTGCTTGAACCTGGGAGGCAGAGGTTGCAGTGAGCTGAGATCACACCGCTGCACTCCAGTCTGAGCAACCAAGTGAGACTCCACCTCAAAAAAATAAATAAATAAAATCTTTCATCATTCATATATAAAAGTCAGGAAATGTATTTTAAGGGTTCTACAAAAGCTATTGTTAATCATTCAAGACATTTTAAAAATGGTAAGAGTACATTTTAGCCATGCTACCTCGAACACACCACCAAATATGCTAGTTGGACTCATTACTATTACAGTATATTTCCTAGCCATCAATAAATCCTTAAAGTGAAAACATCAGTGAACAATACTGATGAATGAGTTATGGAAATGGTTAAGTTCCCTTTCCCTAAAGTCGAAAGCCTGCCCTATACCCCAGTCTAATTTCCCTCCCTCTCTCCTTTCCTTCCTCTCTCCCTTCTTTTCTCCCTCTCTCCCTCCTTCCTTTCTTCTTTCTTTCCTTCCTTTTCCTTTCCTTTCCTTTATATATCTTTCCCTATCAAGTTTCTG
>NW_016107404.1:4412551-4417026 GCF_001604975.1 Cebus imitator
AGCAGAGTTTCACTCTTCTTGCCCAGGCTGGAGTGCAATGGTGTGATCTCGGCTCACAGCAACCTCTGCCTCCTGGGTTCAAGGGATTCTCCTGCCACAGCCTCCTGAGTAGCTGGGATTACAGGCATGTGCCACCATGTTCAGGTAATTTTGTATTTTTAGTAGAGACAGGATTTCTCCATGTTGGTCAGGCTGGTCTCAAACTCCTGACCTCAGGTGATGCACCACCTCAGCCTCCCAAAGTGCAGGGATTACAGGCATGAGCCACGGCGCCTGGCCCCAAATTGTTTTAAAAGAAATTATAGAAATCCAGATTTTCCAACAAATTTTCTTTCATTGACTAACTATATTATTTTAAAAAGTAGTCAAGATATGATAATGAAGGTCAAATTTGGGAGAAAAAAATTCATAAAAAAACTATTTTTTTTAATTTACAAAAGGCAGTGGAGAAGATGTTTAAACAATTAGTTACTGAAACCTCAGACAAAATGGTGTTTTTCTAACTTGGTTACATAGAACCCCCAAATGTCAATATCTACTATGTTATTTGCCTCTAACACAATCTCTTTTATGTTTTAGTCTTCCATAAAGATTTAGCAATGTATAAAGCATATAGACACATGTGAGAGGAAAAACACAACATCATTTTCTGCCTTCTCTCATTTCTAAAGAAGGTCAAGCTAGTATACAAAATTTGGAAAAATGCTGTACCACAGCTGATGTGTTCTCCAAGAACAGTTACAATGACTACTTACAGAAAAATTTGAAAACAATGTCAAAAATTTGATAAAATATTAAATATTATATCATATACCTTTGTTTTGGATCCAGTGTTACTTATAATTTTCCAAACTAGGTATAGACTGTTCATGCACTCGCAAGTTGATATGTGTTTCATTCCATTTGGAAAGGAGCCTGTTTTTTCCATGGAAAATACATTATTGACAAAAAATATCTGAAATAGAGCAATTTAATTTATATATCAAAATACTATATATATTTTTCTAAGACACTCTGTGTGGCATATACAGGAGTCATACTTGAAGCAAAATAAAAAATATATAGAAACAATGGCCCAATTTGCTAAAATGACTATAGCTATTAACTAGCCATTAAATAAAAAATGATATAACATTCAATAAATCTTAGTGTGCTTCTTTCACTTTTACATTTGTGTTATAGTTGTATTATCACCTTCTAAAAAATTTAGTGAAATAACACACATGGTACTGCTTCAAAAAATGAGGTTCTGTTGATTATATAATTAGTCACTGGTGCCTATAAAACAGAACTTCCAAATAAAAATGCACACTCTATTTGCAGAACAGTGTTCTCTCCTACCAGAATGTGAGCAGATTGAACCAAAGAGAGTTCCTTCTCTTCCACTGAAAAAAGTAATTTTCAAGCATTATCAGGTATCACCTGTGACCTACTGCAGCTAAATTTGCTTCAATACATTGAACAACATGCCATCCTATGCACACAGTGCCCTTTCTAAAAATATTTCTCTGGCACAAAAAATAACTAGCTGAAGAGCAAAAAATCCTGTTTTTACAGTCACCTGTTTTCCATTTCTATCTTCGTTCTTGCCCCAAACTCTAATCACTATAACTTCTATGCCACCGAGCTCAACTCTCTCTTTCAGTCCATGACCTCAAGGTCTCACGTTTCATGGCTAAAGCTATCTACTCATCTATCCTCCAATTACAGAATGCTTTTGTGTAAGAATGTATCTGAGATCAATTGTTAAAAGTAACTTTTCTTCCTTATCACAGTTGGCTGTTAAAAACTAAAACGTTATGTATAAAAGTAAGATCCATGATGATGTTAAAAAATAATTTATTAAGGTTACAGTATAAGGAGAATAAAGTCATATTATTTAAACCATAAAGTTACAAGACTTAGAGAAAGTTTTGGATAGCATCAAAGATACCACATGTAGATTCTTTATCATTCATATTCTTTCCTTTAAAGTACCTATTCTCCCCTTTTACTCTCCAAGAGTAAAAGGTAAGTGTTTATATATTATATTAAATATAATGACATAATTTAGATTAAGCTGACAAGGTTACATTAGGACATTTAAGGATGAGATCCTTCCTCCATTCCATAGTTCACATTTCATAATTAGCCAATGTCTCTGATGACACTCTATGTTGTACTGGGAGAAGGAACGAGGAACCAACTGAAAATGGCTTACTATAAAAAGGAATCTTGGCTGAGCACGGTGGCTCATGCCTGTAATCCCAGCACTTTGGGAGGCTGAGGCAGGTGGATCACGAGTTTAGGATATTGAGACCATCCTGGTCAACATGGCAAAACGCTGTCTCTACTAAAAATACAAAAAAGATTAGCCAGGCATGGTGGCACACACCTGTAGTCCCAGCTACCCAGGAGGCTGAGGCTGGAGAATCGCTTGAACCTCGGAGATGGAGGATGCAGTGAGCCAAGATTGTACCACTGCACTCCAGCCTGGTGACAGAGTGAGACTCCATTTCAAAAAAATAAAATAAAGGGCTGGACACGGTGGCTCACGTCTGTAATCCCAGCACTTTGGGAGGCCAAGGCGGGCGGATCATGAGGTCAAGAGATCGAGACCATCCTGGCCAACATGGTGAAACTCCTTCTTTACTAAAATATAAAAATTAGCTGGGAGTAGTGGTGCGCGTCTGTAGTCCCAGCTACTCAGTAGGCTGAAGCAGGAGAATTGCTTGAACCTGGGAGGTGGAGGTTGCAGTGAGCTGAGATCAAGCCACTGCACTCCAGCCTGGCGCCTGGTGACAGAGCAAGACTCTGTCTCAAATAAATAAATAAAATAAAAAATAAAAAATGAAATAAAATATAACAGATTCTTGTGGCTCTTTTAAATGAAAGGGCAAGTTGCCTTTGAATCAAGGCATCGAGTTGATGTGAATCAAACACCCTTGATTCATCTTATCAATCACAGCATCTCTGTCTGGGCCATGCTTCTTCTGGGTATTCCATCTTCAGCTGGCTTCCGTCATCATAGACATACAGTGGCAATCATTCTAAGTAACAGAGCATAGCATCACCAAATCAAGAGAAATAACGAAAGGCTCCTTTTTAGTCACCCTCATCCCAATTTCCCTAGAGCCTTTCGTTAGAGCTACTGGCTCTAACTGCACTGGGAACGAGATGTGAAGACTAGCTTAATCAAATCAAAATCAGCTTGGACCTGAGAGTGAGGGCAATAATTCATGGCTATCAGGGGTAGTTTTCTAAAGAACATTTAGGGCCTTTAAATAGAGGGCTGGGTGCGGTGGCCGTACCTGTAATCCTAGCATTTTAGCAGGCTGAGATGGGAGAACTGCGTGAGCCCAGGAGTTCAAGACCAGCCTGAGCAACATAGCCAGACCCTGTCTCTACAAAAAAAATTTAAAAATTAGGTAGGCATGGTGGTGCATACCTGTGGTTCCAGCTCCTTGAGAGGCTAAGGTGGAGAATTACTTGAGTCCAGGAGTTTGTGGCTGCAATGAGCCACTGCACTCCAGGTGGGGCCAAGAGTGAAACTTTATCTCAAAAAAATGAATAACTAGAGTATAAAAGGTTGCCAGTACTAATAGCAGATGTTCAGTAGAAGAGATGCCAGATACTATTAATAGGCCTAATTATATCATGGTTATTAGTAACTATAAAGAGCTATAGAGTTGCTCAACAAATAATTAAACTCTCTGTGTCTCTGGGTTTTAACTTGTAAGACTGGGTAATATTTACATTTCAATGTAAAAAATCCTTTAAAAAGTAAACTTGAATTAGAAGGGATCTTATTAGCAAAACAGGAAGAAATCCATGAAGGAAGTACAGACTTACTTAATTACAAAAGTCTGATTTCTAAATAGTAAAAAAAAACTCAAAACAATGATAGGCTGGGAGATATATTTGCAAAACTTCTGGCATGTAAATTAATGTCTGACAAGCAGTGCCTATAAATTTGTATTAAAATGACTAATTTAAAAAATTGTAAGCAGGAATATGAATAAGATTTTCACAGAAGAGAAATTATACATCATCCATATACTTGTCTAATGATAATCTATCTTACTATTAGTAAGAGAAAAACAAGTTAAGGCAACAATGAGATGACTTTTTAATTCTTCTGAGTAGAGAAAATTTGTAAAGAATAACATGCACTCAGGCAAGGATTAAAAAGATAACACTCAGCCAGGTGTGGTGGCTCACGCCTGTAATCCCAGCATTTTGGGAGGCCGAGGTGGGCAGATCACCAGGCCAGGAGTTCGAGACCAGCCTGGCCAATATGGTGAAACCTGTTTCTATTAAAAATACAAAAATTAGCTGGGCATGGTGATGGGCACCTGTACTCCCAGCTACTCAGGAGGCTGAGGTAGGAGAATTGCTTGAACCCGGGAGGCAGCGGTTGTAGTGGGCTGAGATTACACCACTGCACTCCAGTCTGGGCAACAGCAAGATTCTGTCTACAAAAATGAAACAAAACA
>NW_016107404.1:4417047-4437068 GCF_001604975.1 Cebus imitator
AAAAAAAAAAAAAAAAAAAAAAAAAAAAAAAAAAATTCTATCCATTGTTGTTGGGGTTGTGAATCACAACAATCTTTTGGGAAATAATCTACCAATACCAACTGTAATCAAATCTTAGATATACTTTCCCATAGAATCACATAATACAATATTTAATGGGGAGAAAAAGTGTTATCTTTTCTTTGCCCATAGCTAGATTCATGGCTGAGGCACCTACAACAAAAGACAAATTATCAAGATAAAAGCACACAAATTTAAGTTTTACATGACACAGAAGGCTTTAGAAATGAAGATGCAAAGAAATAAGGTAATCTATATATTATTCTTAGTTTGACGAATAAGTGGATAATTGTGGAGAAGTATGATGGACAAAGGAGGCATGATCTAATGGTAATAAACTAATGGGGGAATGCCATAGACCTGTTTGCGTAGTTTATTCTTTGTCTCCTGCATCTTCAGGGATAAGGATATTCCTCTCTGGGTACAGGGTAAGCATCTCTGTAATAAGGAGCTTAAGACCTGCTTCAGGGAAAGGTCAACTAGATTTTAAAGCTTGCTTCAGGGAGAAAGGGGTGAGGGAAAGGTGAGAGTGACCTTTCTACTTCTACTGTTTTCTCAAATGGTGAGGTACCATATTTTAGGTAATAGTATGTTTTGAATTCCATCAGTATTTAAATAAACAATATTAATATCCTGATATTTACGTATAATCACCATCACTAGGACAACTGTGCTTTTTGTTTTGATGTCATAGGTGATCACAATGTCATCTTGATCATGATACAAAATTGCCATTGAGGAATACCAGGGGAGAATTAGGAGGGATTACCTCATCTCTAATATTTATTGCTTTGGATAACAAAATAAACATGTTACTGAAAAGTTGCACATACAATTATAGATGTTTAAGTCAAATCATTGTAAAGGCACATCAAAACTGATTATAAGAAAAGAACATTAAAGATAAAGCATTTATAAATGAAACACAATGAGAATTACTTTTTTTATTTAGATATCTATATGAAGATATCATTTTTAATGAATCTGATCTGTAACCTATTTTGCTTTGCCAGCATAAAATATCAAGGAGAGTGCACTTATTTTAGATCAAATGAAAATTAAGGAGAATTGTCAATTGTTAAGTAAATTTTCTTTTTAAAAGAGTTTTACTAAGACCAGGTCAGGCACAGTGGCTCACGCCTGTAATCCTAGCACTTTAGGAGGCTGAAGCAGGTAGATCATAAAGTCAGAAGTTCGAGAGCAGCCTGACCAACATGGTGAAACCTCATCTATATTAAAAATACCAAAAATTAGCTGGGCAGGGTGTTGGGCACCTGTAGTCCCAGTCACTCAGGAGGCTGAGGCAGGAGAATTGCTTGAATCCAGAAGGTTGAGGTTGCAGTGAGCTGAGACTGCATCACTGCACTCTAGCCTGGGTGAGCAAGACTCCATCTCAAAAAATATATTAGAAGTAACTGCTGTTGTAAGACAGGAAAGAAAATGTCTTGCTACCAAGCTGCTGAGACCTGAAAATATATACCCTATCTGAGCAATTGGCTTTCTGCAGAGAGAGCAATAATATAGCTGCCATTAATCTTTGAAATCAGACCCCATTTTCTGCATCAGCCCTGCTCAAATCCAGAATTTCTCTTAAAACCAAAGAATCCCTTATTGAGGGAATATATTCTCTTCTCAAGTCCACAAGGGAGCGTTGTTTCAAAAGCAAGAACTTCCCAGCAACATGCCCAACCCACCTTCTATCATGTCTCATTCTGGGAGCTTAGAGTCTTTAACTTTCTCAAGTGCTCAGGAAGATAGACTGCCCAGGTGAGCTCCTTTTGTTTAGAAAAGCCCCCGAGACTGTGGGCCAAATAACAAATCAGATGTCAGAAATCAAAGATCAATCACTCCAGTGGAAGTGTAAAGGAGCTCCTTTCATAGGGCAGAAAACTGGAATGGGATGGGATTATCTCCCAGGTTAAAAGTCCCCTTCTCCCACATCTGTGCAGGCTCCATTTCTGGATCCCCTCTCACCACAGCATGAGAGCTTGCTCTATCTTTTTCTGCTTTTTCTCTCTCTCTGCATAAATAAATCACTTTCTACAAAACTCTTTGGGGTCCAGTATTAACTTAAAGGAGCTCACTGCACCTGGCGGGGTCTTCTCCCCCATTATTGGGTGAGTGAGGTACCAAGGGCCTGGAAGAACACATCCTATCTGGGAGCGACCTGAGCCCATCCTCTGCAATCTGGTCACATTATTATATTACAAAAGCTATAAAGAGATGAATGTATACAATAAACAAACTGAAAGTGTGCTCAAGTGAAAAGGATCTAGAGAGATATTGTAGAAGAAAGTGCAATGTTAAATAGCTAATTCAATATATATATATTATAAATACCTTTAAGATAAAAATACTCTAAAATTTACACAACAGAACACTGATTCAGCTACTCTGTTATCTTAACACAATGCAGGTTCTTAAAATTGCCTTATGCTGAGAAACACTTAAATGGGCTTTTATAATAAAACACACAAGAAATTACCCAAGAAACTGTTATAAATTTTCCTGAGCTATATTAATAGTTCTTACTAAAGGAATGGCATAAAACTCTGGTCATCCACGTAAATATAGATAGATAGATACAGATACAGATATTACAAGAAAAATACAAAGCTGATATTTGTTACCTTAATATTTTATAAAAAATTAAAATCTTTACAATAATATCAGCAGAAAAAAAATAGTTGCCTTTTTCGTCTGTCCCCATATTAATGAAGGGAAACTCTTGCAACCTTAACTCTTTATCCCTGAGTCATTTTACACTCGATTTTAGCCAAAAGGTCTAGAAGCGATGCCCTGAGTCATTCTGATTTCATCCAAGTAGCATTTTCAACAACAACAACAACAAAATAAAAAACTGTGTCTTAAGTCCTAGAATTTATTTGTAGTTCATAAAATAGGGATCTACTATATTGTTAATGAGATGCTTGCATCATTTAAGAATTTTTAATATTTATAATAAAGTGGAAAATGTAAGAAAATATTTAAAATGATCTTAATACAAAGTTTACTTTTTATATGGCCAATGTAATTTCAAAGGATAGCCACCTTAGCACCTTAGCTGTTGTCACTTGACATTAATTTATAAAGCAGTTTGCCCACACTTTAAACAGTTTCTTGTTACTTGCCTCGCACTGGCAACTGCTATCACGTCTGAAACACATAATCATTATTGAAATTCTATCTTTGAGATCCTATGTTCTTTTCAATAAAGAAAACATGATTTGTGAATTACTATGACATTATGAAGATATGTACAGATCAAAATGGCAGATTACAGTGGTCATATTTGGGGCACTTCTCTGCAATCAGTCTCTTTTTTCACTAAGTGTTTTTTTTTTTTTTTTTGAATGTTTTAAAACAAATACTCTTCATTTTTCTGCCACAACTTATTGGAGCAGAGGTGGATATTTGACCATACAGAGTTACATTATAATAATCAAGCTCCATAAGTTTTACTTATTGCAAGCAGAGGAATTCCCTCCTAAGAGAAGGCTGGATGGAGCAAACATAAAAGGCAGGATGAAGCAGAGAGATAGTAACCCCAGGAACAGAGCAAGAGGGCAAGAGTCATAATTTCTTTTTCTAATGGTTTTTAGTATATCAGCAGCCTCAGCATGTGTCTCCAGAATACCCAGTTGGACTTCATTTCTGCAACATGTTGCATTCTCAAATAATTGAGCAACTTTGAATGAGTTACTGTTTCTTGGAATCAAAGTACCTTGAATAAAATAAAAGTAATTAAAGTATGCTTGGTAAATATTTTCATGACTAACATCAGAATAATATAAAGAGAAAAATACGATTATTACAACTACCAGAATTCTCTTACGTGTCAGGATTGGATCCTCCTGGTCCACCACTATTTTTTAGAAGTTCCAAAGCAGACTTTGGAATAGGTAATGTATTTGAGCAGAAATAAACAGTTGATGGTCTCATCAGGAAAGGGAGCGAAGGGCATTAGGAAGTGGGGATGGAAAAACATCATAAAGCCTTACCTGAGCAAGAGCAGCTGTCAAGTACAAATTGCACAGATCCCAAAAGGGAACGTAAGTTCTGGTGTGAGAAATAAGCATCTGCCAAACAAGGTCCAATTTGAACTCAAGGGTAAGATGAAACAGGAAGTAGATAATGATGTTCAAGTCAGGCAGAGCTATTTAGACCAAGGATGCACTTCTGGTTATCTAGGCTTATGTTACTATGGAACATTTTCTTTTTAAATTTAATTCTGTTTGTTTTTTTTTTTTTTCATAAAGAGTACATGATGTTGATTCCTCTATTAAAATGTACCCTTTATTGATTGAACTAATTACGTATTTATAAAAGAAAGAGAAAGAGAAAAATGAAATCTTGTGGGTTGTTTTTAAGTTCAGGGGTACAAGTGCCCCAAAATAATCATGACAATTAACGCACACATGGTAAAATAATCTATACAACAAACCCCTACTACACAAGTTTACCTAGTTAACCTATGAAAACTTGTGTAATGGGGTTTGTTGTACAGGTGATTTTGCTACCCATGTATTAAGCCTAGTACCCATTAGTTTTTTTTTCCTGATCCTCTACTTCCGCCCACCCTCCACCCTCCAAAAGGCCCCAGTGTGTGTTGTTTCCTTCTGTCGCTATGTGTTCTTATCATTTAGCTCCCACTTCTAAGTGATAACATGCAGTATTTGGTTTTCTGTTCATGTGTTAGTTTGCTAAGGATAATGGCCTCCAGCTCCAACCATGTTCCTGCAAAGGACATGATCTCATTCTTTTTTATGGCTGCATAGTATTTCATGCTGTATATGTACCACATGTTCTGTAACCAGTCTATCATTGATGGAAATTTGGGTTGATTCCATGTCTTTGTTGTGAATAGTGCCGCAATGTACATATGTGTGCATGTAACTTTATAACAGAATAATTTATATTCCTTCGGGTATATGTTCAGTAACGGGATTGCTGGGTCAAATCCTTAGGTCTTTAAGGAATTGCCACACTATCTTCCACAATGACTGAATCCTAAGCAAAAAGAACAAAGCTGGAAGCATCACACTACCTGACTTCAAACCACATTACAGGGTTACCGTAACCAAAACAGCATAGTACTGGTACCAAAACAGACCCATAGACCAATTGAACAGAATAGAGAACCCAGAAATAAGACCACACACCTACAACTATCTGATTTTTGACAAATCTGACAGAAACAAGCAACAGGGAAAGGACTCCCTTTCAATAAATAATACTGGAATAACTGGCCAGCCATATGTAGAAGCCTGAAACAGGACCCCTTCCTTATACCATATACAAAAATTAACTCATGATGTATTAATGACTTAAAGGTAAAACCCAAAACTACGAAAACCTGGAAAATAACCTAGGCAACACCATTCAGGACAATCATGTGTTTTTTTGTAAACTTTGAGGAAATGGATTTCCAAACAAAAAGCAAAGAAACTTAAAATGTAGTATGAAAAACATAGGAATCAATTAAATAAAGTTACAGATCTGTGGCATATACCTATTATCAGAAATTTCATTTTACAATACAAGAATGATTTGTGAGACACACAAAAAAACAGAGACTGGTAAAATTAGTACATTTCTATGATAATAGTCCTACAATTGAGCTGTATGCATTGCAGTGTATTGACTAATAGAAATAAATGATAATGTTGATATGAATTGCTGAACAACTCATTCAATGAACAACTGAATGAATAAAAATATAACATGGAATTATACTGAAATCAAGCAATTAGAAATTGGCATGACATTTCATAGATCAATAATATGTCAATGTCTTTATTAAACAACATGAACTTACAGTGGAAGTCACTGCAGAAAAGGGATACACAAAACCATTTTAAACAAACCTCCTTTTGAAACTATAATTGATGATTACCAATATAAGGCTTGACATTTAATTAATTAATATGGGAAGAAGACAACAGATCTCAAATAAATAAAAAAGTCAAGAAAAATATAAATTAAATCAATAAATAACCTTTAATTTAAAAAATACTAGACTATCATTTAATTGCTTTTAAGGTTATTTCAAGGTAACAACATAATTATGCCAAAACAAAACAAAATCCTGTAAAAGTATAAAGTATTGCTGTGAGCTGTTTTAAGAAAATAAAAATTCACAAGTAATATCTTGTTATATAACTAATACAATCAACTCTGAATATAAGTATTGGTACTCAGTTTCCTGAGGAGTAAATACTCTTATCAGATATTCAGTTAGTCTCATCTCCTCACTAACTTTACAGATAAGCATTTACATAACTAAAGACTTTAGTGATACTAGTAGCATTGTGTTGATGAATAATGTTTCAGCAAGTTTTAGTTTGTGGGAAAAGCAAGAAAAAACTTTGCACCAGTTAGGTGCAATGCAAAAAGATTTCAGAACAAATAAGAAATAGATGAAAGGGAAAATAAAGAATACAGGGTATGGATAGAAATTGACCATACATTGACCTCAGTGATCAAATGGGAAGGCAAACTGCAGAAACATTATTATAGTTATGTGTGTATAACATATACACAATTTATACACACACACACACACACACACACACACACACACAGATGTGTGTTTATAGAGCTGTTGAATAGATACTGTCCCATGTTGCACACTGCATCTTTGCCTACTTCACAACTGACCAAGAGAAAAATAAAGATGACCAGGTATAGCTCACATATATACATATATGTCTGGTGATTGTAAGAGTTACAGCTACCGTAAGGGTGAGGGATTAACATGAACTTAATTAGTACAGTTTAACATTATCTAGCAGCATGAGAACATATTCATGTGTAACAGAAGGTGCTCATTTCAGAATATCCTTCTTGGCACATGGGATTTTCCTTCCTGCCCAATACCATGTTTAGCCCCTTAAATGCCAATAACTCTGGCACCACAGATTTTCTTATCAAGGTTACTCTGATGTAGAGTGCTCCTTGTGTCCTTGAAAGCTTGGCTTTGTCCTTTACTCCTTAATTTCCTATAACCAGTGACCACAAATAGCCACCAGTTATTTGTGATGAATGTGGAGATGAATAAGTTCATATGGAACATCAAGAAAACAGTCATGGAAAGTAATCCAGGCAAAAATTTGATTGTAAATGGTAGCAGCAGGGCTGACAAAAAATTAGATAAATAAGATTAGATAGTTTTTCTACAAAGTACTATGGTGAAAGGAAAGAGTGATAGCATATAACCTACAAGCAGAGAAAATTAATAAACTTGCTGAAATTCAGTTTTACTTGATAAACACGTCAGAACATAAAATTATTTATTTGTTTCTCAAATTAGGATCCCAGTACTAGCAGCTTAGGCATCACCCGACAACTTATTAGAAATGTATTAATATAATCACAGACCTAACCTCCTTCCTACCAAATCTGAATCTGATTTTTAACAAGATCCCCAGGGGACATGTATGAACATTAAAGTTTGATTCACACTGCTTTAGATTACCCTAAACTTTTGAGTTTTATGTATTTCATAAATATCATCATGTTATTACCCAAATTACTTATTCAAAGCCTCTGGGAGTGCTTAGAAAATTATCAAATCCTTTTTATACAAGCAAAACAAATGTTCACAGAAATTTATGACAAAATTAAGATAATTCCAAACTCTGAAAATAGAAGAAATCATAAACTTACCAGTTACTTGGAAAAATTTAAGAAATATATAAAAATATATTAAAAAATATGTATTAAAAGGAAATTCCTAAAGCAATTAGAGCAGTAAGAAACAGATAGTGCAATATTTCAAGAGAATTCTATACAGGCAGAAAGTTAATGGCTGAGCTTTTAGTGTTGAAAAATAGCTACTGTTTACCAAAATGCAATAATATTTAGAATGCAAACAATAGAAATCAATCACATGTACCAATCATCTAGAGATTAATGCAATTTTGGTGAAAGTTTTATTTTTGTTTTCATTTTAAATAATAGCATCCTGTTGAATAACAGATGTCAAAAATTACCACAGGGAAATAAAAATGATTGTTCTAGGTAATCAGAATTAATCAAGGATTAAATATTGAAATGTGACTTGATTAGAATCTGTTCATTAGAAATGAGCATCCAACTTTGTCTCTGGAGTTTCTGGTCACTCTGTATTTCTGTTTGCATCTGACTCTCCTAATCAGAAGATTTAAACAGCACTTGCAGTGGCTCAGGATAAGCCAGAAGGATGAAAATTACATTATCAGCAATTAATTATATAAGGATTATTTAAAACTGTTGGCCAACTATGAAAAATAGTTTGTTAAGAAAATTAAGTGCTGGCCGGGCGCGGTGGCTCAAGCCTGTAATCCCAGCACTTTGGGAGGCCGAGGCGGGTGGATCACGAGGTCAAGAGATCGAGACCATCCTGGTCAACATGGTGAAACCCCGTCTCTACTAAAAATACAAAAAATTAGCTGGGCATGGTGGTGTGTGCCTGTAATCCCAGCTACTCAGGAGGCTGAGGCAGGAGAATTGCCTGAACCCAGGAGGCAGAGGTTGCGGTGAGCCGAGATCACGCCATTGCACTCCAACCTGGGTAACATGAGTGAAACTCCGTCCCAAAAAAATAAATAAATAAAATAAAATAAATAAAAAAAAAGAAAATTAAGTGCTAGAGTCAAAAGATGTGTTCAGAAAATTTAAAAAGTGATTCTTATATGTGATTTCACAATCTATTAGAATATAACAGTGTGTACTATTAACTACATAAATAAAATCTGGTAACTAAATCAGGAAAGGCAAGCTGAATATTTTCAAATCTTATACTACGGGAAAGCGCAGTTTTCTTAAGTTACGAATGTGTCATTATATACCATCACCAAAAGGACTATTTATGTTGGCTTTGAATTAGATTGTTATGCAGATGTTGCAAAAATAATTAAAAATTCTAATTGATTTTTAGTCAACATAGGGTATAACAGATGTTGCACAGTGAGCTTAGGCCATTATTCCATGGTCAGAAATTACTGTGAAGCACAGCAATTTACTTACAATAAAATAATAGCTATGAAATTTAAGGTTGTCTGCTCTCAATACTTGGCTGGATTTTTAAAGTAATTAAAAGATCCCTTTTCCTCAAAATGTATTTTTTCTTAAAGATTAAAGAATAAAAAATTTGAAGGGGGTGAGAGAAAAAACTTGACCCTTAGACGAAGAGATACATGGGTTTTTCTTTTTTCCTTCTGAATGTTTTATCTGTTAACGTTAAAATCTCCTTAAAGAAATATTAATTATATAACATTTTTAATACTTCTGATTCTAAGAGTCTTTGGACTCTGTTCAATTTTTACTCCTGCTAGCATCCTTTGCGATTTCACAGTCCAATTTGGATAATTCCTCCAACTACCTAAGCACATAGTTTCTTGTTTAATCGCCTTCTCTTTCACTCCAGCAAACCACTGACTTTGCCGTGCTCTGAAGTTTATCATTACCAACTTTTGAACTGTTCAGCTGGAAAAACTAGCTTTTGGTTCACAACCTCCTGCATCTGGTCACCATGACCTACAGTTTAAAAGCCATTCCCATTCTCCTGGGCTAATGAATCCTCTCCTGCTTTCACTCCTTTTCCAACCCAGTATGAACCTCATAATCATTCAACCCTCAGCAAGACTGGCATTTTCTTCCCCTGTCTTCTATTCTACCAGAAAGTCTCCAACAATCCTTATCATTGCTTTGAATCATCAGTATGTCCTGTTTTGCTTCTGGCATTCAGTTGGGGTATCAGACAAACTATATTAAAGGCCCCTACCTTATCCAAAACGTGTCTTCCATCCTTCCGAGGCCTGGGCTATTACTAGTTGATTCTTAACTCCTAGCCGTTCAGGGTCTCAACTGAAAGCCAGGGAGTTTGTCTCTTGGCAGGCCTTATTTCTAAGTTTTGCTTCCTGACCATCTCAGCCTGTCAGCTTCCGCTTCCTGCTCAGGCACTCAGCGTTTCAACAGCTGCTTTGGAATTAAACACACTAAGGGGAAAAGCAGCTTCAGCTGGCAGTATCATCTATTTAGGTGTTTTCCCTTCTTTCCAGATCTTGACTCCCACAAATCTCACTTGAATATCTCTCGCATGCTTCATAACAAGTGATATTTTATATTTGGCTTAGGTGTCCTGTCTCAGTGGAAGAATTGCTTAGAAATAAGTTGTTTGCATTGCTGGCAGCAGAAGTCTATATTGAGTTTATATTTACTTGTGGACTGTGTCTCCCACTAGAATATAAGAACCCTGAAGAAAATGGCTCTTTCTTCTGTTCATTAATGTCTCTGGTGTTCTTATAATAGAGACTGTAATGTAGTATTCAATATATATTCTATGTGGAATGAAATGAACATGCAACAGAAAATAAAACTGAAGAGAAGGTAAACAAATTAATAGAACTAGTTGGCAGTAGTGCTAGGCGTAGACCTAGGTCTAGTGTTCTTACTATAGAAAATAACACTGACACATCTTATTTGAGTAGCCCTTCTCAAGAAAATTATTATTGAATTTGTTTAAAATAAATATTTTAATATTAATGACTATAGAACAACCAATACGTTTTTCAATTTTTACAGATTAAAATTCATTTTTGTGATAATAATATTTTCATGTGATGTAATTAAGTGTGCAGGCTCCAGGGCCAGACTACAGAATTTAATCTTGGCTCTGTCATTTAGTAGCTGTTCCACCTGGGGGCAAGTCTCTTAATTGTTTTACGTTCAGGTTCCTTATCTACAACATGTAGTTAATAGAGTTAATAGTGGTATAAAACTCACAGGATTCTTGTACATATTAATGAATTTAATGAATGTTAAGTACTCAGAACAGTGCCTGACATAAGACATGTTCAATAAATGTTAGGAGGCGATGGTGGTTTTTACATCAACAACCATTTCTCTAATTGTTCATGTGCTACAAGGCATGTGCTACAAGTTGTTACCACAGTAATTTACAAGTAATTTCATTAAAAATGGTTCACCCATATATATTGTTTCTTCACAGATTTTTATGACCTAAAAAGTTAATGACATATTCTTTTTTTTTTTTTTTTTTTTCAAAGATAAAAATGCACCCTGTTCCCTACCCCACCCAGCCTGGATATGGACACATATTGTTCATATACTGTTTATATATTACAAATGTTGAATGCATTCACTCGGGAAATGGAAATGTTTAAAATTTTAATCTGATTACCCTCTTATTTGCAATTTTTCTTTTATTAAGAAGCCTCCATAGAAGAAAAGGAAATTCCTTTTCTGCTGCTCAGGCTGGAAGGCAGTGGTGCGATCTTGGCTCACTCCAACCACCGCCTCCCAGGTTCAAGTGATTGTCCTGCCTCAGCCTCTCCAGTAGCTGAAATTACAGGCACCTGCCACCACGCCTGGTTAATTTTTATATTTTTAGCAGAGATGGGGTGTTACCATGTTGGCCAGGCTGGTCTCAAATTCCTGACCTCAAGTGATCCACCTGCCTTGGCCTCCCAGACATATGCATTTTTTAAAAATTACTAGTTCAACATGATAGAGTGGGCACACATACTGCCTTTGGCTTCTTCCTCCTATCCTCAGTCAATCATTGAAATATCAGCAAGGACAAAAGTCCTACATCAAGAGAAATGCAGTGAAGGGAGATGAATTATCAAAAACAGGTTCACCTAAATAGAGGAAGTCATAGATCACATCGCACAAGAGAATGCTTAATGTAGGTAGATGCTATCTTCTTTTTATTGACAAAGCTCCCTTTCCTCCTTTCACTTTCTAATGGGCAAGGAGGGGGAGCAGAAAAAGAAGTTGGTTTTCCATACTCCAAGTTTTCCACATATATGGCACCTGCAATCACCACACTCATCCAGGGGGTAGTAATGTGATAGCAGAGAAAACCAAAACAAGCCATGTACATAAATACGTTTAGTCCTTCATTAATATGTGCAAACAATAAGCACTGAGGAAGATGAATAAAACAATAACAAGAGAAACAAGAAAAACAGACTATATACTGCTATGAACTGAATTGTGTTCCTCCAAAATTCATGTTGAAGCTCTGCCTGACAATGTGACCATTTCTGGAGTTAGGGCTTTTTTTATGAGGTAAGTAAGTTAAATGAGGTCATAAGGATGGGGTCCTGATCCAACACAATTGTTGGCCTTTTAAGAAGAGGAAGAATGAGAGACTTTCTCTCTCTGCCACGTAAGAGTCCAACAAGAAGGCAGTCATCTGCAAGCCAGAAAGAGAGTTCTCACTAGAACATAATCATGCTGGGACCCTGATTTAGGACTTTCAGCCTCCAGAACTATGAGAAAATTAATGTCTGTTATTAAAGCCACCTAGTCTATAATATCTTGTTAGGACAGCCCAAGTTGACTAATACACATACTGATAACAGAGGAAATAAAAAGAATTCAACAACAAATTATAATTGGCATTCTCAGAAAGATTCCAAAAGATATATGGCATATATGAAAAAAAAACTATCATTTAAAAGAAGCAATCAGAGATTAAGAGTTCATAGAAAGTAAAACTATAATTGTGAATATAAAACCAAAATTAATGTGTTAAAAGAAAAAAATGAAGTTATCTCCCCCAATTCGGATGAAAAATAAGAAAAAAAAAGGAAACACAAAAGGAAAAGAGAGACATAGAAGATTAATACAGAAGGTCACTGCTATGGTCGAAATGTTTGTGTCACCTCCCTCCCCCACCCCGCCAAATTCCTGTGTTGAAATCCTAACCCCCAGCTTGGTGGTGTTAGAAAGTGAGACATTTCGGCAGTGATTAGATAATAAGGGCAGAGCCCTCATGACTGGTATTAGTGACATTATAAGGGACTTCAGAGAGCTAGCTAGCCCCTTCCACCACACGAGGACAGAGAGAAGATAGCGTCATCTATAAATACGAAACTGGCCCTCATCAGGCATCAAACCTGCCACTGCCCAGATCTTGGACTTTCCAGTCTCCAGAACTGTGAGAAAAAAATAGTTGTTTACAAGATATCCGGTTGTTAGGATATTTTGTTATGTTATGGCAGCCTGAACAAACTGAGTCAATATCCATATTCATATTTTCCAGAAAAAGAGGAGTTAAGAGAGGAGAGGGAATAATTAAAAAGGTAATCTGAACCATTCTATGACTACTAAAGGTAGGAGTCTTCAGAATTAAATATATCATAAAGGACAAATGCAATTTCACATATTTACATACTTTTGGTTAAATTTCAGAACAAAAATCAAGAGAAGATCCTAGAAATATAGAACTTTCTTCTCCCCACCTGCAAAATGTCAGCATTTTATTTCTTATTAGAAATTCTGCATTCTGAAAGACAGTGGTAAAATGTCTTTAATATTTGCAGAAAATGATTCTGCATATTGAATCATCTGGCCATTGGTATTACCAATCTAATAAGAAGGAAAAATGAAGACATTTCAGACATGTAAGAATTCAGAAAATGTACCTTCATGTGTTTTCTTTTAAACTTATTGGAAGAGCAAAATGAAAGAGGGTTTCAAGAAAGAGAAATTGCTGGGCATAAATTGCAATTCAAGAAATATTGTGCCTCAGATAGGAATACAACAAAAAGAAATTTCAGAATAATAGCTGGCCAAGGGACCTAGAACAATGTGACTACATATTGCAACATTCAAGACATAATGTGATAAAAGAGCTAGAGTACATAAGTTATACAACAAAAGGCAGTTTTGATAAAAATAATAAAAATAAAGGCAGTTTAAAATGCTTGGAAAAATAGAACATTATTTAAAGTCTGTTGAAATAAAGCAAACAAAAATATAGCATGATTCTAAAAAAGACATTACATTTAAGACAATAGAATCCTATTCTTCATGTGTGCATGTATCACTTCAGACAGCAAAACTTTGCTAGAAGAATTATGTATATATTTTAACTTTTGTGGATATGTAGTATGTGTATATATATTTTGGGGTACAAGAGATATTTTGGTACAGGCATACAATGCATAATTATTATATCAAGGTAAATGGGGTTTCTATCCACTCAAGCATTTACCATTTCTTTGTGATGTAAACATTCCAATATACTCTTAGTTATTTTACCATGTAAGAAATTATATTTGTATGCACAAACCCAACCAGAATATAGTCAATAGTAGTTACATGATCATAATATTATAAATTCTATTCATTGAAATCAACTTTCAGAATGAATCTATAGTAAAAAATTAAAGGTAATTCTAATTAATATACATTTTAATGAATACATTAAATATACATTTAATAATTACATTTAATGAATCTATAGTAAAAAATTAAAGATAATTCTAATATACATTTAATATCTACATTAAATATACATTTAATAATTACTTTAGTAATTTCAGTTATTAAAATGTATATTTAATGTATAAATTAAAATATACATTTTAATAACTGAAATTATCAAAGTACTAGCATATCAGATATAATTTGTGAAAGTGGAGGAAATTGGACAAAAGTTAATGGTTGCTGGCCGGGTGCAGTGGCTCATGCCTGTAATCCAGAACTTTGGGAGGCCAAGGCAGGTGAATCACTTCAGGTCAGTGTTTGAGACCAGCCTGGCCAACATGGTGAAACTGCATCTATACCAAAAATACAAAAATTAACTGGGGGTAGTGGCAGAGCCCTGTAATCCGAGCTACTCAGTAGGCTGAGACCGGAGAATCTCTTGAACCTGGGAGGAGGCAGAGGTTGTGGTGAGCTGAGATCCTGCCAGGGTACTCCAGCCTTGGCAACAGAGCAAAAAAAAAAAAAAAAAGTTAATGGTTGCTAACTTCATCATTCATTATATGTAGTTGAAAGATGGTAATTTAAAAGAGTTGGATACTGAAATAAAGCTTAACTTTTACTAACTAAATTTATAATATGAAAATAAACTCTTGAGTAGGAAGTGGAACGAGAAAGTAACTCTTACATTGCGGAGAAACCATAGATTTTTCTTAGAGATGACATATTAAGAAATACAAAAACATAGAACCTATATCACCAGAAGAACTAAAAACAGAGATGGTCAAAAATAGCTACATGTAAGAAAGGGACCTGAGAATATAAAGTGAGAGAATCTTTTATTAGTCATTTTTCTTCTTCAATGCATTTTGAACTTTTATTTCCATGCCCCTATATTAAAATTATAAAATTTTGTTTTGGAGGTTTGCTAAAACTTGTTCCATTTATATTACTTTATATCTGAGTGGATTCTGTTCATCAAGCTAGAAATGCTTGAAATGCATGTGGATTTATTTCCTATGAAGGAAAAAAATGACACATTTGTGACTTTTGTTAGTTCAAGGAATTAGACAGAAACTTTCTAACTATAGTTTCTAGCTTTATCTTTTTCCATATAAGAAACATGCCACATTTTTTATGATCTTCCATACCCCAAATATTTTATTATTCCCTAGAATTTTGCTGAGATCCACAGCCTATTAAACATTCCTTTTCTTCTATTGAGGCTTCTTAATAAAAGAAAAATTACAATTAAGAGGATAATCAGATAAAATTTTAAACATTTACATTTCCTGAGTGAATGCATTCAACATTTATAATGTATAAACAATATATGAGCAATATGTATCCATATCCAGGCTGGGTGGGGTAGGGAACAGGTTGCATTTTTATCTTTGAATCTCACATAGTTTTTATGTATGCAAATTTATGGCCTAATAGCATAAAAGTGCACGAAAATAACTATATAAATTAAAAACACATTATCAGAATGCTGTATTAAACTATTGATTATCAATCATTAAAGTAACGTGTAATTATTCTGTTAAGTGTACCTTTGTTGAAAATGAGGCAATTTTTGTTCTATGAAATAATATTAACATATGCTCACATATTTTTAACTAGAATAAGATTATCTCTATGAATCCTTAAACTGTTACCTCACTAGGAAATTATATTGTTAGGAAAAAACAGCCAGTAAAACATTCATAAGATTTTGTATATTTTTAGCCATGTTATACATTTCTTATTCTGAGAGTAACTAAAACTATATCAAGTCCATTCTAATTACTCTCTTACTTGCAATTTTTCTTTTATTAAGAAGCCTCCATAGAAGAAAAGCAATGTTCAATAGGCTTGTGGATGTCAGCAAAATTCTAGGGCATGATAAAATATTTGGGATATGGAGGATCATAAAAAATAGAACTGAAAATATATGCACTATAATTTTACAAGTATATTGAGAAAATATTTTAAAATATAACAAATATTCAAAGTCTAAAACATAATTTGTGGTTCAGATTAAATCTGTAGGTAAGTTAGATAAGCAAGCATAATTTTATGCAATTTATGTAAAATGGGCTAGAGCTGTCAATTTTTTTTTATTCAGTGAGATTTCTCCTTCCTCTTGTTTCTCCTTAAAAATGATTGCAATTACCAGTAACGCATTGATGCACCTGACACTAATTGTATTCTTTCGCTGAAAACCTTCATGACATCACATTGCCATCACAAGGTTAGAAGTTGATGCACCTGCTGACATCTCTCAGTTAAAATGAGAACACTGCCATTCCATTTGGAATGTGTAGATAATTCAGAGATGTTTCAAGATGGCAGTTGTTATTTTGCTTTAGAAGAGACAGGCATAGAAAACTAACACTCATAATTGTCTTCTTATTGTGTCAAAAGAATAAAATCAATGTTATATCTGAAATATTACCTTCAGAGTTTGTATGGCTAAAATGAATTCTATACAGCCGATGGAATTTGAATGAGGCCTAGGTATTAGATAATATCAAGAAATTACTATCTTTTTTCATGTAATAATGCCATTATGATTATGTGCTTTCTAAACTTTTTATCTATTAGAAATACATATTGAAGTATTTATGAGTGAAATGAGATGATGTCAGGACATGCATTAAACATCTCAGGAAAGTTGAGAGACAAGGAGTAAGGAGGAAAAAATTACACAGTATAAAGATAATGATTTTTGAAGCTGAGTATCGTACATGGAAGTTCATTGTAACATTCCACTTTTGTGGCTTTTTGAAATTTTCTATAGTAAAAAGGTAAAATTAACTAAAAAGGAATTTCCAAAAATAGCCAAATTAGGACCCAAAGTATTATACCATCTGATTCATATCTTTATGACAGAACTAACTTGTATTGTGAATATTCTTAATCAGATTGTAAGCCTCTTGAGGATAAAGTTTCTTTTCTAAAAGTAGACTTTAGCTTTTAGGTGGTTAGGTTCACAACAAAATTGAGCAGAAGATACAGAAAGTCTTTATCTTTTAGGTTGTTTTTATCTCTATAGGCCCTGTACATGACTAACATAAAAAAGGAAATGCTCATGTAATAAATAAGGCTGCCTCAATAAGTGTAAGTAGTTAAAACATTTTATTCACATTTTATTATAAACATTTAATAATATTTATGCAATAAAAAGCTTCTAATTTGTTCTTTTCATCTTAAAGACATATGATTTCTTACCAAAGTTGGAGTGATTTTCAAAAGACGTTTTAAGCTTAAATATAATTATTTCATCTGTTTCATATTTTTAATTTTTAGAACCTGTTAATATGATGCTTTGTGGAAGATGAAAAGGAAATGTGGCTATGGAGCTGATTTTCACATAGTTACTTTACCAGTTCTAATATGTTTATACTATTTAAGCACTAATATGTTTATAAGGAACTAATAAAATAAAATGTCAAAAACAAGACTGATAAAGTATTAATTCACTGGATCACTATCTAATCTGTTCCTCTGAAATGTTGTTTTCAAAAAAATTGCTCACATGCCAAGTAGAAAAAAAATATTTTTCAGAAATGAAAACTCACAAAATATCTATAATGAACGTTTTAGTCTAGTTCTAATTCCTTGTTCTTAAAAAAAAAATCCTTTTAGAGAGAATAGAATTGTGCTCCGAATATATAATCACATAAGAATGTGTTTTAAATGTAAATATAGGGAAGAAAATTAATTTAATAGTGTTAATAGGCAGATGTTGTTCAATCTGAAAAAAGAAGTATTTTCAAAATATAAACTCAAGCTAGGCACTGTGGCACATGCCTATAATCTCAGCTACTCAGGATGACGAGGAGGGAGGATTGCTGAGCCCAGGAATTCGAGAGCAGCATGGGCAGTGGAGTGAGACTTCGACTCAATTTTTTAAAAATATAAACTCATTAAAGAAGTATAACCTACTGCTTTTTATTTTACCTTTATAACTTTTATAACTTTATAACTTTTATAAAGTT
This sequence comes from Cebus imitator, assembly GCF_001604975.1. Classification (NCBI taxonomy): domain Eukaryota; kingdom Metazoa; phylum Chordata; class Mammalia; order Primates; family Cebidae; genus Cebus; species Cebus imitator. The sequence continues at coordinate 4,435,314 of NW_016107404.1, forward strand.
ATAAACTTTTATAACTTTATAACTTTTATAAAGTTATAAACTTTTATAACTTTTCTTGCCTTTACTTTTTATTCTTTTTTTTTCATATACTATTTCCTGGAAAGACTCAACAATTGTAAAAGTTTTCAAAATACTCTATTCTTAATACTTAATATTACCCCACGGACATATAATTCTTCTTCATGAAAATGTAGGCAGTAAGCCAAAATATTTAAAAAGTTTCCAATTTTCAAAGCTGTCTCGAAATATTACATGTATATAAAATTGCAGAGAACAGAGCATATGTTGCACATGTGTATGTCCTTACAAGAAAACAACGAAGACTGAGCAAGGAAAGGACTGGTAAGAGATTAAAACAGAGATAGGTAGCTCATTATTACAGAGATAGCCATCAGCTGGCAAATTTCAGAGACCTAAAGGCAGTACTTGTCTGACAAAGTCCATTATTCAATCACCTGACTGGAAGATACAATTCATTTACTGAGGAAAAAAAAAAACCCCACAAATAGCATATGATTAATTTTTATATTATTGAGCATATTCCAAGCATGATGCTTAGTCTTAAATATTTTGTGTCAGTGAAATACTTTATTGACTTTTGACATAAAACTATCATGGATGACATTATTTTGGAAATCCGGCAGATACATGAATAGAGAAGTGAAGCAAGAATGTCTTCAAAAAAAAAGATGCTTGATAATTTTAATCTTATTACATATGTTAAGGCTTATTTTAAGCCTAACAAATGATCTATCCTGGGGAATGCTCCATATTCCCTTGAGAAGAAAATGTATTCTGCTGCTGTTTGATGGAATGGTTTGCATATGTCTGTTTTGTTCATTTAGTCTAAAGAGTATAGTTCAAGTCCAGTGTAGTGTTTCCTTCTTTTTTTTTTTTTTTTTTTGGTCTAGATGATGTATCCTTTGTTGAAAGCTGGGTATTCAAGTCCCCTTTCATTATTCTATTGAAATCTCTTTCTCTCCAAATCTATTGATATTTGCTTTATATGCTTAGATGTTCTGATGTCAGGTGCATATTTATAATTTTTGTGTCTTCATAATGAATTGATCCCTTTATCATTATATAATGACCTTCTTTTTCTCTTTTTGTAGTTTTTGACTTAAGATCTACTGTATCTAAGTTTAGCTATCCCTGCTATCTTTTCGTTTCTGTTTGCATAGAATATCTTTCCCCATACTTTCACTTACACTTGTTTTTTTATAGGTAAAGTGAGGCTCTGGTGGATCTTCTGTTTTTTTTTTTTTTTTTTTTTTTGACCCATTCAGCCGCCATATGTCTTTTGATTGGAGAATGTAATTCATTTATATTGAAGATCATTATTAATATGTAAGGACTTACTACTGCCACTCTGTTATTGTCGCTGCTGTTTTTTGGCTCCTTTGTTCCTTTCTTCATTTTTTGGCTGTCTTCTTTACTGATTAGGTGATTTTCTCTAGTGATAGGTTTTGTTTCCTTGCTTTTCATATTTTGTGTATCTACTATAGGTTTTGTATTTTGGTTACCAGAATTCTTATATAAAACAGTTTATAGTTATTACAGGTCATTTTAAGCTGATAACAACTTAACCTTGATTGCATAAAATAAATCTATACTTTCATTCCACCCTTCATTTTATGTTTTTGATGTCACAATTTATATCTTTTTTAGCTATTAGTATTTTAATAGTTTTGTCTTTCTTTTTTTTTTTTTTTTTTTTTTTTTTTTTTTTTTTTTTTTTTTTTTTTTTTTTTTTTT
>NW_016107404.1:4437078-4460340 GCF_001604975.1 Cebus imitator
CAAGCGCCACCATGCCCAGCTAATTTTTTTGTAGTTTTAGTAGAGACGGGGTTTCACCATGTTGACCAGGATGGTCTCGATCTCTTGACCTTGTGATCCACCCACCTCGGCCTCCCAAAGTGCTGGGATTACAGGCTTGAGCCACCGCGCCCGGCTGTCTTTCTTTCTTTATACTAAAGATATAAGTGATTTATACAGTATCATTACATTATTAGAGTATTTTGAATTTTATTGTTTACTTACTTTTACCAGTGAATTTTATATTTTCAGATGTTTTTGTGTGACTCATTAGTATCCTTTTCTTTTTGCTCTCTTAACATTTCTTGGAAAAGTCTGTTGATGAGGAACTCCTTCAGGTTTTTCTTATTTGGGCAAGCATATATCTTGTCTCATATGTAAAAGACAGCTTTGCTGAGTGTATTAGTCTGTTCTCACACTGCTATGAAGAAATACCTGAAACTGGGTAATGTATAAAGGGAAGAGGTTTAATTGACTCACAGTTCTTCTTTGCTGGGGAGACCTCAGGAAACTTTCAGTCATGGTGGAAGGCGAAGGAGAAGCAGGCACCTTCTTTACAGAGTGGCAGGACGGACTGAGTGCCAGCAGGGGAAATGCCAGACACTTATATAAACATGAGACCTTATGAGACTCACTGACTATCATGAGAACAGCATGGGAGAAACCACCTATATGATCCAATTACCTCCACTGGTCCTGCCCTTGACATGTGAGGATTATAGGGATCACAATTCGAGGTAAGATTTGAGTGGGAACACAAAGCCAAACCATATTGCTGGGTAAAAATTATTTTTGTTTGGCAGGGTTTTTTTTTTCTCTTCAGCGCTTTGAATATATCATACCACTTACTCATGGACTGTAAGCTTTCTGCTGAGAAGTACACTGCTAGTCTTATTGGAACTACCTTATATATGATTTGCTTCTTTAATCTTGGTGCTTTTAGGGTCTTCTCTTTTTATTTGGTTTTTGATAATTTGATTATGTCTTGGTATAGTCTTTTTTGGACTTAATCTGACTGGAGATTTTGGACCTTCCTGTACCTGAGTAGTTTTTATCTTTCTCAGGTTTGGAAAGTTTTCTGCTATCATTTCTTTAGATGAGCTTTCTACCTCTTGTCTCTTTCCTCACCTTAATCAACTCTTACAACTTGAATATTTGCATTTGATGCCATCCTATAAAACCCATTAGCTTTCTTCATTCATTTTTGTTCTTTTTTTTCTTTGTTCTCCTTTGTATTTTAAAATAGACTATCTTCAAATTCACAGATTTTTTTCTGCCTAATTCTGCTATTGTATTCCATTTTTTATCTCTATAAATTTTGTTTGTTCTTTTTTATAAATTTTTATTTCTCCAATTTTTCATTTGGATTATTATTTTTCTTATTTCACTGAATTATTTATCTGTATTTTATTGAAATTCACTGAGCTTCCATTAAACAATTATTTTGAATTCTTTGTCATGCTGTTCCCATATCTCCATTTTTAGGAGGGCTAGCTACTGGGTGATCATTGTGTTCTTTTTATGATGTTAAATTTTACAGGCTTTTCATGTTTCTTGTTGCTTTTACATTGATGTATGCACATTTGGTGGCCCTCTTGCAGACTTTATATGTTAGTTTCCCTGCGGAAAGACCTTTGTCTAGGGATGCTGCAAGGGCACTTGCTGGATAAAGTGCAGTTTTTCTGGTACCAGTGAGGATGCCAGATATGTAGTCTCTGTGCTGCTCTGATAACTGAGGTCAGTGTTGATGAAGATTTCAGGGGTCTTCAGCAGCCCACACTGTATATGTCCACAGTGGCAGCAAGTATTGTTAGGGTCTTTGACGGTGATAGTTTTTAATGTCCTCGTGACCTCTTTTTCTCATACCTGAGAAGTTGTGACTAAGGGAATCTCTTCTGGAACTCTATCTGTCTTGTATACTCTCTTGTAGTAGCGGTGGTACTGGTATCTGATGGAGTGGCCAGAGAGCTGAGGTTAGGACTGAAGTATGGGCAAACATGAAGGGACTATGGCCCTGGAAACCAGGGTGATAACAGACTGGTAGCTGAGGCATAGACTCCTCCATTGCCAAGTTTATAACAGTATGCAAGGAAAGGGTGTTTGTAAAGCAGCAGAGGAGCCGAGAATGGGTGAACAGGCATGTACAGGGTTATAGTGGCTCCGAGGTCAGAGCAGAGCCTAGCTCTCTGTAGAGTAGCTGAGCTTGTGTCTAGAGAATGGGCATCCACAGAAAGGGCTTGGCTCTGAGTCCTGCAGTACAATCTAGTTCAGATGGCAATGGCTGTGGTATATGAAATATGATCAGGCCTAATACAGTCACAGAGCCCAGGCCTGCAGTATGGTCACTCATGAGGTGGCCATAGTTTCAGGGTCAGGGCATATACTCAGGGTTGGGAGAGATCGGTATACATTTCAAGAAAGGAACACCTCTACTTTCAACAGTGGCCACTTCTTGAAGGGGAAGAGTGTGCAGGCCCTCTTTTAACAGAGGATTGTTAAAGTGGTTGAGGCTGTTGGTTACCTCAGTGGCAAGGGATGCCTGTGTTCTCTGTGGAGCAGGATACTGGTAACCACAGTGGTTCCTGTCAATGAACCAAGCTGATAGCCTACACCATTCTGCTTTACTCCTGGTTTTCTTCTGGCATCTCAGGTACTTGGGTACGCTGTTCTTACCAGAAATTCTTTCTATGTGGGTATTCTCCATATTTTTGCTCCACTGGATTGCTGCAGATTCTTTGATGTGACTGTGGGCTGCCTCTGGGGTATTTTGGTTTGTGAATTGCTGTCCATATTTTTGTCTGTGGACAGATGAAGTATCTCCTTGTATTAGTCAATGCTCTCTAGAGGGACAAAACTAATAGGATAGATCTATATATGAAGGGGAGTTAATTAAGGAGTATTGACTCACACAATCACAAAGTGAAGGTGAAGTCCCACAGCAGGCTGTCTTCAAGCTTAGGAGCAAGGAAACCAGTCCAAGTCCCAAAACCTCAAAAGTAGGGAGGTCAACAGTGCAGCCTTCAGTCTGTGGCCAAAGGCCCAACAGCCCCTGGCAAACCACTGGTGTAGGTCCAAGGGTCCAAAAACTGAGGAACTTGGAGTCTGATGTTCGCGGGCAGGAAGCATCTAGCACGGGAGAAAGATGAAGTCCAGAAGACTTAGCCAGTCTAGTCCTTCCACATTTCTCTGCCTGCTTTCATCCTAGCCATGCTAGCAGCTGATTAGATGATGCTCACCCAGATTGAGGGTAGGTCTGCCTCTCCTCTAGTCCACTGACTCAAATGTTAATCTTTGGCAACACCCTCCCAGACACACCCAGGAACAATACTTTGCATCCTTCAATCCAATCAAGTTGACACTCAATATTAAACATCACACATCTACTGCACCATCTTGATGATATCACTGTTTGAGAATATGTTTTTGAAATGAATAAATTATATCAGCGCTGGAAAACACAGCTTATCAATAGATAAATAATTCAAGACAGAAGCATAACTGAGTTGAGGAAATAAAAAACCATATAAAACTAGAGCATATGCTAAGGAGATCCCCACCAAGAAGGTTAGTGATAGAATTCTAGCAGTTTCTGCCGAAATGTCCAGAACATGAAGAAGCAGGGCGTGGAAAGAAAATAGATATTTGTTGTTGGTTGGTGAGGGCTAGACAAATCAAACAATTTTAGAAACCTGCAGAGTCCACAATTCAAAATGTAAAATAAATGCTCATTTCCACCATTTACAGGGCACAGAGTGTGCAGACTAAAGCAGAGAGAGAAGTCAAGAAACGCAGATAAGGATGGCTAAGCTAGCTTTGGCCTAAAACAACAAATAAGGAGGAGACAAAGGAAAAATAAGCTTCCCATAAGACAAAATACCTCTGCACCCACTCCTTATTTCCTACTTCCTATCTTCCTATTTCTTACAAACAACTGATATGAAAACCAAATAAAGGTGGAGGGAATGTGCCCAAACTTGGAGTAACATGAATGGAAGCAGATTTAGACAAGTGAAAAATGTGGCATAGAATTCCCAAGCCTATAAATATCCTGGAAATTGCACAAGGCATAGTCATGGGAGCCTCTAAAAACTGTATTCATCCTCCTCCACTCCCTGACAAATGTGACATGATAAGGCAAGCTTCTAGCATTATTTTAGCTAGAACCTCAAGATGATATTCAGGTCAAATACAGAAGTGGAGTGGTGAAGTCACTACTGAAAAATTCAACCATGGAAAAGAAAGTGCCCAGCAATAAATGAATGTCCCTTGAACTCAGATGCCTTCTAAGGAACTCTCTGTATTCCTACGCCTATCTGAAACCCTACTTGACAGAATAAGAATATAGGAAATAGAAACTTTTCCCACTGCTATCTAAAGATCTGAATAGAAACCAACACAGTTTTTGACAGAATTAAGAGATGACCAAAGTGACCCAAATTCATTTTATCAGGCCAGAACATTTTTGATGCCAAAATCTAAAAGTAATACTCATAGTAAATTTTTAAAATCTTATTGACTGATCTCATTTGCACTATAAATGCAAATAGCACTTAACAAGTAAAATACTGCATATTTCTTGAAATAAAAACCTATGGAATTTTCCACCTGCTGACACTTTTCTTGGGAAATGCCCCCACCCCAACACCAGTGAAAAATCTCACTACAAAAGAAGCCATATTGTGCAATGAGACACATTTATCTTGGTCCAGGCTACTTGGTCCAAGGGTTGGGAGAAAAGCCTTCTGAAAGATTTCCGGACTCAGAGCCAGAAGGAGCTTCGGAGGAGTCTCTCGAAGGACCAAAGCTTTCAGTAGCTTAAATTTTGGAAGATGAAGAAAACTGTCTGCAATAGAAGAAAAGAAGGAAGACAATAAGCAAAGAAAAACAAAATTAAGAGTTGGGCTTCCCAGGCTGGGCGCAGTGGCTCATGCCTGTAATCCCAGCACTTGGGGAGGCAGAGGTGAGCAGATCATGAGGTCAGGAGATCGAGACCATCCTGGCTAACACAGTGAAACCCCGTCTCTACTAAAAATATAAAAAATTAGCCAGGCATGGTAGCACGCACCTATAGTCCCAAGTACTCAGGAGGCTGAAGCAAGAGAATCACTTGAACCCAGAAGCCGGAGGTTGCAGTGAGCTGAGATTGCAACACTGCACTCCAGCCTGGGCCACAGAGCGGGCTTTCCAAATCTCTGACTACTAAGGTGAGGAAAATTCTGAATTTTTCTAAAATATCTTGATTTCATGAGTGATCCCTCAATTATACTAATACATGAAAAGTATTATTTAAACTTTTAAAAGTAAAAAAATCTTGATTTAAAAAAATTTAAGAAAATATGCATAAAGTATAACTCATAATTATGATTAAAAATGACTGTTCCAAATTCATAGCCAATATCATATTTATTATTGTAACTGTAGGTACATTCCTATTAAAGTCAGCAATAATATAAAGGTAATCATTTTCAACTTTACTATTTTTTATATTTTTCATTAAAATATTTCATGGAAATTATAGCCAATTAATTTAGACAGTTAAGTGAAATAAGACACATAAAAATTGGAACATAATAGCTATAACAGTGAATATAATATACAATAACTACATATAAGTTTAAAGGAGTTTTGTAGATTTGATATGATGAAAATGGCAAGAATTTCTTGAGAGATACAAAATTATACTTGAGTAAATGCCATGACATATTCCTCCATGAGACTGATCAATATTGAAAAGACATAAATTCCCTAAAAGTATATTATAAATAAAAAGCACTCCAAATAAAAATACCAGCAGCACGTTTTCTCAAGGAAACAAATGAATTGCTGAAGATTTTCTTGAAGATGAAAATTCTAAGCTAAGGAGAAATAAACATTTAAATATACATTAAAAGCACATAATTTGAAAAATGTTAAAATAGTGTCAGATTGTCAGGCTATAATAGAAAGATGACTAGAACTTAGAATATAGATAACCATAGAATTTGAAAATTGGTGGAAAAGTAGCATTGTTCAATAAATGATGCTGATTAATTCTGAATAAAACAGTATGCTATATTCCTAATTCAAACTACATAAAAACAAATTCCAGATAAAATTTTAAAAGCAAGGAAGCAACCTAAACATGGTGTTAGAATAAAATAAGATTTGCCAGTGAACACACCCACATACATACCCAAACCCAAAAAGGAAGATATTGATAGAGGTGAATAAATTTAAAAATATAAAATCATCTTTTTGTCAAATATAACTATAAAAATATTCAGACCCTAAGTGGCATAATAAGGTTTAAAATCTTAAATTATTACAAAAAATAAGAATGCAAAATAATATGAAGATATTATATGAAGAGACATGTCACCTCCTTCAAATTACAAATATCCAAGTAAAGTACAAAATGTTTTAATCTTACTAGAAATAAAATAAACACAAAAACAGACACACACATACAAATAAAATGCCTTTAAAATTTTTTTTAAATTTTAACTGATGAAATTTGTTCCATTTTATTTTTAAAGCATATTTGCAGATATTGAGATATGAGTACTTCAAACACCACTACTGAAAGGTAAGAAGACTTTCAAGTTTTTGAAGTTGGTAGTGAGGGATGGTGCAAGATGACTTTCACTCTTTAGGAGATTCACTGTTTAGCTTCCATATGGGGAATGTTGGACTAACACAAATAAGTGGTGATGTCAATTTTGCCCAAGATAGAGACCATCAAGTGGGTGCTGGAGAGAAATGAAGAAATTAAGAGATTTTTAGTAGTCACAATCAATAGGACCACAGAGTAAGACACAAGAAACAGAGATGACTCCTGATTTGAGCCCTGACAAAGGAATGGGAGTAAGATAAAATAATAACACTTTAGACGTGTTGATGAGATAACTGTCAAAATTAACTATTAAAATACCTTTATGATCTCATCAATTTGAGCTTTCATTAATAATGTATCAAATAAAATCTATAATTTAATATTTTAAATAAAAGAATATAAAGAACAATTTTTAAATAGATCATAGAAAAATTATTTAAAATCTGTAATGTAAAAATTCCCATTTGAATGTTATAGGTCTTTTTGGGGAATAACATTTTAAAGTGAAAAAGAAATAAATATAAAGTGAAAAAAAAATAAATATAAACAAACCAAATTGGTCACATCAAAACTGAGTTCTATTTTGAGTTTCCTGGACCACAGGTCGAAATAAAAAGCATTCAAGTATATGGAATATCATGAAGGTGACATCTTAAACAAGAAAACAAGAATTATAAAAGTTGTATTGGAACAAATCAGTGTCATCAGGAAAAAAATAAAGTGGCATTCACACTTTATATAAGAAGCCAGGGTAAATGCATTTATATTAAAATATAAAATATACAGTCATAAAAAACTATCAGAAATGAAAGTAGCCCTTCAAAAGTTTGCATGAAAACAGTTTTTTATAATCTTTCCATTCCAAACTTTAAAATCATAGACTATAAGAAAGCTCAAAAGATAACAACAAATGGCAAAATATTTTAAGTTTACAGCATACAAAAGTAAATTATCTCATACATAAAGAGCTCCTAGAAACTGAAATAACCAGATCAAAAGAAAAATGGAGAAAACATATGAATAGAAAATCTACAGAACAGAAAACACAAATAGTAGCTTTTAAAATCATTCTCAACCTCGCTTATAATAAGAGATCTAAAAATAAAAACTGTTTTGAATATTTGATTACTTACATATCAGACTGATATAAACCCAAACTATTTTTAAAATGCTGTCAGGAAATAATCTGTCAATTTTTTGGTGGGAGTAATACAAAATAATTTAAAATGATGCAATAGTAGGAATTTGACAATATTCATATTTATCAAAATTGTAAGAACTTGTCCCTTGCATTCAGTAATTCCACTTCTGGGGCTTTTCCCTGTAGGCTTATATATTCAAAACAATTTAAGTATAGGTCATTGATTGTAGTAGCAGAATATTGGGCAAAAGACTGTTATGTACCAATTGGAAACAGATTAAATGAATCTTGGTATATTATACAATGTAATATTACAATGTAGATATGTGGCTCTTTCTATACCAATATAGAAAAGACTTTAGACATAAGTGATAAAAACAATGTGTAAAGCAACCTTAAAATATGCTAAGTTTTAGGTACACAAGGACAAATAAGAAAATATGTTCAAGCTTTTTTGCATATAAATGAATCCTATGAAGGATAGAAAAAAAATATTAAATGGTTACTTTTAGGTGGATTATGGCACCTGGGCAGTGGCAGGACCATGTTGACAGTGGGAATTTCACAGTGTACCTAGTTTTATAGATACAATTTTAGAGCCAACTGATTTAATCCTCAAATTAAAACTACTCTTTATTCTAAAATCACACTCTTTCTGTATGCCATGATTTAAAATGTCATGATTTAAAAATCAATTACATTGTTCTTTTAAAAATAGGTTAAAATAATATTAGAATACTTTAAATGTTTATGTTTACTAATTTCAGTAGAAAAGTACTGACATTTAAGTGCTCTTTTAAATGAAACCATTGACATATACACATCTGCAAAACGTTCAAAAGAAAACAAATTATTAAGTTAAATAGACAAAATAAATATTCACTTTTGAAGAAATGCAAGGGAAGGATTTGATATTATTTATCTTTCAACAAAATAAAGAAAGAAAATAAAGAATACACCATGACTATTTTTACTAGGACAATTGCATTTTTTGCAGCTCTTTTCTATTTTATTATTTCAAAACTAAAAATAAGGTGGTATTTCTAATATGATATTTGTCAATGATAGGAAGAAACTATATCAACGATATATTAGGTTATCTTCTGATAATGAGTTTTTAAAGAGCCCTGAGGTTATTACTTAAATAGAAAAAGTAAATGATATTTAGTTTGAATTCTGAAGGGAGATCCACAATAAAATACATTATTTTAATCTATGCTCCATAGTGAGATGTAATCTATTTCTATTAGCCTCAGGTTCTTTTCCTTCCCTCTTCTAGCTGCATAAACAAAGGAATATAACTGCATTATACATCTTTTTCAATAGCAACTTATATTTCCAAAGGGTATTTAAAGAACACATTCATTAAACAGGTTTATATTTCCAATATTCCAAAGGCAGAGAAAACAACGAGAAGAGATACACTTCTTGCAAGGTGATTATAACACTACTAACCATTACAAATCTCATTCTTATTTCTGAGTGAATTTTTCAGTGATTCATTTGGTCCCTGTGTTATGAGAATATTTAAAAAAGAAATAATCAAGCAACAAGGAAGAGGCCTCCTTAAATAAACTACTTAAAATATACATCCACTCTGTCATATCTCCTTTTCTATTATGTTTTTCTTCATGGCACTTATCACTAACTCCAGTTCTCATATAGTTTTCATTTGTTTATTATCTCTTACTCACAATAATGGAGTTCCCATTGCCTAGCACAGTTACTGAGATATAGTAAAATATTTGTTGAGTTAAATTATGATTACTACATGTTTGCATATGTTATCATAGATTCACCTTCAATCTGAAACTATTATGAAATTCTTCCTATGTTCAGAGACTAATCTGAGCACTATAAATAAATGCATAGTGGAAAAACACATTTCTAACTTCTGTTTTAAACACATTGAGGTAAAGATATAACAAAAACAAGGAGAATAATAACACATGCTATGCTTGATGAAAAAAAGGAGGCATCTGTAATTCTACCCTGCAATATAAAGAAACAGATAGTGAAATGGTAATGACTTAGCAAAAGAGAAGACAGCAAACCTAAGTGTTTACAGAGAGGGATACAAAAGAAGATTTAAAAATCATGTAAAGTAAAAGTAAAAGTAGAGAAATTGACTCAGTCTGTTTAAGAAGCAGTTAAGCCTGACAGTTCTTGGTCTCACATCTTTATTTATAGAAAAATTACAAGACATATTATTTTTAAAAATTCAACACTCAGACCCTTCTTTGAAGTAAGGCAAAGGTAAGGCACCGAACTAAAGACAAAAGGAGAAAATGACATTCTGAAAAATAATAGCACTCTTCACCACAAGTCCTCTTCTAATTAGCTGTGGGGCTTCCAGGCTTATACTCCTGGAAGTTCATATATGGAAGCTTACTCTCTACAGAGAGAAAAGACTATGGACATCAACTTTTGGGATTCCCCAGTTAAAATGATGGCTTGTTTTCGACCATCACATCACACAACCCCCTTCCATACACAAAGTGTTTCATTCTTAGACATAATGGTGAATCAATGATCACCAAACAACAAAGGAAAACCTCCCACGTAAAAAACAGGAATCAAAATAGATGAACACATAAAAAGTAACTCAGGATAAGCAGAAGAGTTACAAGCAGAAAGAACTGCAAAGATTCCATAACTGATCGCATTTCAATGTAAAAGGAAAACTATAAAACTCCTAGAAAATAACATAAAAGAAAATCTAGATGACCTAGGGTTTGGTGATAATTATTTCGTAGAATACCAAAGGAAGAATTCACAAAATAAATTGATAAGCTGGCTTTCCTTAAAATTAAAATTTCTGCTCTGTGAAAGACACTGTCAAGAGAATGAAAACAGAAGCCACAGACAGGGAGAAAATATTTGCAAAACATACAACTGATAAAGGAATACTATGTAAAATAAACAAAAGGCATTTATAACTGAACAATAAGAAAATAAACAACCTGATTTAAAAATGGGCCAAAGACCTTAACAGATACCTCACCAAAGACATACAGATGGCAAATAAGCAAATAAAATTATGTTCTATATCATGTCATCAGAAAAATGCAAATTAAAACAACAATGAATACCATTAAATATGTGCTAAAATGACCATAAACCACAAAATTCTGGTGAGGATGTGGATCAGCAGAAACTCTATTTCATTACTGGTGAGACTGCAAAATGGTACAGCCACTTTGGAAGACATTTTGGTAATTTATTACCATACAATCCAGCAATCTCTCTCCTTAGTATTTATCCAAAGGAGTTGAAAGCGTACACATGGACGTTTATAGCAGCTTTCTTCACAATTTTCAACACTTGGATGCAACCAAGCTATCTTTGATTCGGTGAATGAATGAACTACGGTACAGCTAGACCATGGAATATTATTCAGCACTGAAAACAAATGAGCTAGCGAGTCTCGAAAAGACATGGAGAAAACTGAAATGCATATTACCAAGTAAAATAAGCCACCATGAAAAGGCTACAAGCTATATGATTCCAACTATATGACATTTTAGAAAAGACAAAACTATGGAGACAGTGAAAAAAATCAGTGTTTGCCAGAGGTACGAGAGGAAGGAGATATGAATAGGTGGATCACAGGAAACTTTTAATGCAGTGGAAGTACTCTCTCTGATACTGTAATAGTGGACACATGTCATTGTGAATTTGTCCAAACATATAGAATATGTGACACTGAGAGTGAACCCTAATGTAAACTATGACTTCGGGTGATAATGATATATTCATGTAGGTTCATCAGTTAAAACAAATGTACCACTTTGGTTGAGGATGTTGATAAGGAAGGAGACTATGTAAGTGTGGAGGTATTGAATATATGAGAAATCTCTGTAACTTTTCCTCAGTTTTGCCGTGAACCTAACACTGCTCTTAAAATTAAAGCATAGTTTTAAAATTCCATGATTAATAGTCTCTTAGAAATAAAAGAAGGTATTGTATTGATACAATATAAATAGGAATATTATGAATAAAAAATTATGCAGAAATAATAGTTTTTGAAAATTATATATGTTACTTAAAATGCTAATTTAATATTTCTAAGATAAAGTCAAAGTTATTTCAAACAGTGGGAACTTATAGAAAAAAAAAAGGTGGACTAAGTAGGAGAGAAAATTAAAAAAAAAAAAAATCAGAAAGCCAGTACAATAGATCCAACATTTGACTAGCATGCGTTCTTGAAAGAGAAGACAAGAAAAATATGAGCAAAGAAATTAAACAAAGCATGTACAAGACTTTCACTGAAAATATGCAAAGCTTCTATTAAAAGATTTGAAAGATAAATGACAAAGTTGTACCATGTGCATCAATAAAACCATTTTCCAATGTAACTATTCCACTTATCCCAAAATTAACTTGTAAATTCAACACAATTCCAGTGAAAATTCCACCTGGGGTTTTTTTTTAGGAAGTCAATATGATTAATCAAGGTGCATATGGTAGAATAAAAGTGCATGAAGAGTTTATGTCAATTTTAATTTTTAAAAAGACCAAAGGAAAGGCAGAGGCTCATTATACCAACCTGAAAAAACATTTTAAAAGTTATCATAATAAACCTGTTTGGTCCCGAACAAATTGACCAATGGAACAGGAAAAAGATCTTTGAAAATTACCAATATGAACAGGAATTGGTACATTAAATCTCAAATAAAGTGGGATGCAGAAGAATCAACGATGTATAGCTGAATAGCAAAACAATAAAGAGACTAAACTATGATGTACTAGAGTATCTTTTTACCTAGGAATGGGGAAAGATCTAAAGAAAATCCAAAAAGTAAAAATCCATGAGAGGAAAATTGGGTACATTAAAAATGAGCATTTCTATTCAATAAATGACACCATAGTTGAAATTAACCAATTAAAAAAATAGCTCATCATTCTTTGCAATGTCTAAAACTGACAAGGGATCAATACATAAAATTTAAAAAAACTAACAAATAGAAAAGTACTGAGAGTCTAATAGAAAAATAGGCAAAAGATATGAAATTACCGTTAATAAAAGAGAAATTAAATGAGTTGCTCAACCTAATCAATTTCTTAGGGGCTATTTAGCTCATCTATTTCTTCTTGAGTAAGCTTTGGTAGTTTTATCTTTTAAGAAATTTGTTCATTTCATCAAAGTGTGTTTATTGACTTATAAAATTGTTCTTGATGCTTTCTGATCGTCTTTTAAATGTCTGGAAACTTTGTAGCAATGAACCACCATTCATTCCTGCTATTGAATTTGAATCTTCTTTCTTTCTGATCAGTCTGGCTAGATGTTTACCAGCTTTATCAATCTTCTCTAAGAACTAGCTTTTCATTTCACTGATGTCTCTATCATTTCTTTTTTATTTAATTGATTCATTTTAATTTTATTATTCACTTTTTACTGCTTACATTGGGATTAATTTGTTCTTCTCTGACACAAGTATTTCCACAATTCAAGTAAAACAGGAAAATACATAGCGTTGAGCAAACTAAAAAAAAAAACAATTTAAGAACTATAATCAGTAACATTAACTCTCAGAGACATACATAACTGCATCAACTCATTTTTTCTCTTGGTATTTGCATAATCTCAGTGGAAATATGCTGCATCTTTTAATTAGCAATATTCTTATACTTACTATTAGTTGCTTTTGTTTTTCTGGTTGTTTTTATTTTTCTGTATTAATATTCCCATGGTTCAAGCATCATAATTAGTGACATCAGGGAGGGTAATTGTAAAAGTTGTGCTAATGCAATGGCTTATTGGGAGGATTTACTGGCAAAGAAAGAAGTAAACAAAAACAGCAGCAATACATATCAATATTTTGTTCCTTACTTTTCTTTCTTTTAAGCTTGAACTGGACAGATTTTTACCCCATAAAAAAAATTATAATGTGAAGATAATGCTTTCTTCTCTTTCTCTCTTTTTTTTTTTTTCTGAGACAGAGTTTCACTTTTTGTTGCCCAGGCTAGAGTGTAATGGTGCGATCTTGACTCACTGCAACCTCTGCCTCCTAGGTTCAAGCGATTCTCCTGTCTCAGCCTCCCCAGTAGCTGGGATTACAGGCATCCACCACCACGCCTGGCTAATTTTTGTATTTGTTGTTGTTGTTGTTGAGACGGAGTTTTGCTCTTGTTACCCAGGCTGGAGTGCAATGGCGTGATCTCGGCTCACCACAACCTCCACCTCCTGGGTTCAAGCAATTCTCCTGCCTCAGCCTCCCGAGTAGCTGGGACTACAGGCGCGCACCACCATGCTGGGCTAATTTTTTGTATGTTTAGTAGAGACAGGGTTTCACCATGTTGACCAGGATGGTCTCGATCTCTTGACCTCGTGATCCACCCTCCTCGGCCTCCCAAAGTGCTGGGATTATAGGCGTGAGCCACCGCGACCGGCCAATTTTTGTATTTTTAGTAGAGATGAGGTTTCACCATGTTGGCCAGGTTGGTCTCAAAATCCTGACCTCAGGTGATCTACCCGCCTCAGCCTCCCAAGCTTTCTTAATGAATAAGAAAACACTGAAGAAAGTAAAGCTTTGTAAAAATAAGTAGCTTGGTTTCATGTAAAAATAAATAAAAATGAAAAGGATCAATAACCACAAGTACCATATTCAAAAGGATTTAACATGCATTAACTTAGTTTAAATTACATGATAGCAAAGATTTTTAAAATTCTTACTTATTCACTTATATCTGAGATTGTTTCTCATGTAAACTGTGTTCTTACTATGTTTCTTTTTAATTCCAGAAAGAAAACTATCATCAAACTAATTTAAAAAATCAAGTATAGTTCAGGCTTAATCTTGAGAATTTGGCTATGAAAATGGACTTTTTTTTCCTGGATTAAACTAATTCTGACTTTGTGGTTCTTACACACGATGGCACCTGGGACTCATAACAACCATACAGGTGATATCTCCATCTACTCCCCAGTCCTACCACGTCAACCCCTAGTCAGGAAGAATTCGGTGGGTATGATTTAAGTTCTGGAAAAAAACAATTTATCAACTGTCAAAAACACTTCTTTCTTTAGGCAAGGGAAGACCTTAATTATCCACCAGCTTTTGCAGAAGAGGAACAAACCATTATTGTTTTCTCTTTAGCTGTGTGTTGACAGAGGTCTGATATTCTTGTTCTTTATATTTATTACACATCTCAGAAGGGTTCTCTCCACCCCCTTCTATCTAGCTAAAATCTCCCCCATCCTTCAAGATTTTTTTATTTTTCTTTTTAGAGATGGAGTCTTGCTCTGTCACCCAGGATGGAGTGCAGTGGTGTGATCTCGGCTCACTGCAACCTCCACCTCCTAGATATGAGCGATTCTCCTGCCCCAGCCTCCCAAGTAGCTTGGACTACAGGCGTGCACCACCACGCCAGGCTAATTTTTGTCATTTTTAGTAGAGACGACATTTCACCATGTTGGCCAGGCTGGTCTCAAACTCCTGACCTCAGATGATTCAACTGCCTCAGCCTCCAAAAGTGCTAGGATTACAGGTGAGAGCCACGGTGGCTGGCCCAAAATGTTTCAAGAGCACACTCTGTCAGCAGTTTTCACTCTCTGCATCCTAATTGCTGTATTCTAATGATAAGGCTTTTGAGGAATTTTCCTGTAGAGACTAGAGATTATCGCCCCAAAACTGTCCTTAAACAGTTCTACTGCTCTCTCACTACTGAGACCTCTATTTCTTCATGGCCTCCATTTTCAGCCTTTTGTTTTCACTGTAAATGAAACAATGACAGAAGTGTCAAAATAGAAAAAAAAAAAAATGGTAACAATAGTACTGACCTAATCAATGGCAGAAGTAGCACATATGTAACAATATTAACTATGCAGAGGAAAGCCCCCTCTAGTCTTTACTTGTATCTCTATGAGTGCCCGCGCGCACACACACGCGCGCGCACACACACACACACACACACAAATAGCTTCCATACCTCTCCCTAGCTTTTCACATTCTCTCTTTTGGTGTGTGTATATAACCCCAGAGTACTACAAGCACCATAATCTTTCTGTTCTTTCTGGCATTTCGGTGGTTGTTTTATTTACAGTGAAAGGTAAAGTCTGAGGCATAATATTTCATTTTTTAAATCACATCATTGACTACTTTAAAATGCATAATTATATGCTAGGTCATTGAACATTCTCCAACTTCTCCACATCGTGAAGAACTATAAATGAAACATTTTTTAAAGAAAAAATATTATTTTTCATAATATGGAAATATTCCTTTAAATATTAAAGTCTTCTAATACTCTGTTGGAAAAATCATTAACAAAGCAATTAACTCAGGACCAAGAAACTTTTGTTAATTAAAGATGAAAAAAAATAATGACAGAAAATGAAATGTAAGGAAATATGAAATATTCATTGACTTATATAAAGGTAACCTACATTAACCATTTTAGAGTAGTGTTGACATTTATGAAAATAAATGATAATTACATAATAAATGTATATCCACACTTGTATTTCCAAGTTCCAAGGTTAGGGAACTTCAGACTTTGTGTAATATAAAGATTCAGTTAGAAGTACAATGATTTTTCCTCAAGGACCTAGAAATAGAAATTCCATTTGACCCAGCAATCCCATTACTGGGTATATACCCAAAGGATTATAAATCATTCTATTATAAAGATACATGCACACCTATGTTCATAGCAGCACTGTTTACAATAGCAAAGATCTGGGTCCAATCCAACTGCCTACTGACGATAGACTGAACAAGGAAAATGTGGCATATATACACCATGGAATACTATGCAGCCATAAAAAATGATGAGTTCATATCCTTTGTAGGGACATAGATGAACCTGGAAACTATCATTCTCAGTAAACTGACGTAAGAACAGAAAATCAAACATTGCATGTTCTCACTCATAGGCGGGTGTTGAACAATGAGAACACAGGGACACAGGGAGGGGAGCATCACACATTGGGGTCTGTTGGGGGGGGCAAGGGAGGGACAGTTGGGAGGGGGGTGGGGAGGTCAGTGAGGGATAACATGGGGAGAAATGCCAGATGCAGGTGATGGGGGGATGGAGGCAGCAAAAACCACATTGCCATGTGTGTACCTATGCAACAATCCTGCATGACCTGCACATGTACCCCAGAACCTAAAGTACAATTAAAAAAAAAAAGGAGTACAACAATTTTTTAATATAGCTTTGAAAAAAGTAAAATCTGAAAAGGCAATAGTCTTACGTTGTTTGTGAGGTTGTGAATTTAACTACATTAATGACCTCACTTCATTCAGCTTTCAATATTAAAATATCATTGTGATAATAAGAAACTCAATTTATTTCACTTATTTTATCTAAATTGTGCTGACCAAGGTGATTACAACATGCAAAATATGTCAGTACATTAAAATAATGGTGTAAAAAGATGAAATTAAAAGACTCATTATACCAAACTTAATATTTTGATTTCTATCCTTTGTCAAGTTGTTTAAAATTACAACATTTTAATTTCTAAAATATCAGTAACAACCTGAAAATAATATTCATTAATAGTGTACTTTTATTATTATTATTTTAAGCATACTTTTAGCAAAAATTAGTATGCTTGATAGTATGGTTTATTAACAAGGACAACTGTAGTGTTCACTTTTTGTTCAGTTATAACACAGTGAAGCACAAGAAATCATTCAATCATTCATTTTTTTTTTTAAGTCAGAAAAATCATGATTGCTTTCTTTGTTTGCCAAACACCAAATAGGTCTGATGGGTACAAAGTAACAAACATTCTGTAGTGAAAACTTGTTTGGAGTTTTTTATAAACATCTAATGATAGTTGTACAATTGAAAAAGACTTGTACAAAACATATTACAAGGTTCAAGTAATTAAGTTTTTGGCTAGCTGAGTTTCACTTTGAACTTACCTATATTTAACGTGCTTAATGAGCAATTAAACATTGTCACAACATGCTATACTTTCAGATAAAACAGATATTGGTGATTTAGCAGGTGTCAATGAGGGGCAGTATCACAATGTCACAAGATCAACTACTCATTGCTGCTATTACTAAATAAAAATATTTTAAGGGATAATTTTAGCATCCATGAAGAGTATGTTGTACTATGAATCTATGGGTTTTATAGTATTTAAGAGCATGTCTGCTTCCTCACCATAAATTCATTCAGGATCACTGATAGTTCAAACCCTCCTGAAAGCACAAGAAGACAGATCTTAATCTAAAGAAGAATATCACCTGTCTTAGAAGATAACTAGATTATATGCATACTTTTAAGTTTGAATGAAATAAAATTCATTTTTACAGACCACCGTTACATTTATACAGTATATTTCTGCTGGCAAAATTAGAAAGTATATCTAATCAAAGAAAACCACAAATATCCTAAATATCAATGACGATTATGTGTGTGTGTATGCATGCATGTGGATAAATAGATGATTGATAGATAGATAGATAGATAGATAGATAGATAGATGATAGATAGATAGATAATTTTTTTGGTTAACACAAAATAATCCTAATCCCGTGAATGGTAAATAGTACTTTTTGTGTACTGAACTTTAAAAATGTCAAATATTTAATTTAACTAAATCAATGGTAAAGCTATTAGTCAAAGGAGAAACAAAGATAACATAGGGAGAAAATACTTAGGGCGATGGCAGAACCCTTTGATGCAGACATTCTCCACATTTTTTTAAAAAGTGATTATTAACATACTCCTTTAGTAACTATGCACAATGATTGCCTTCTCTAGATTAACTATGAATCTGTGAATTTTATTTTATTAAGGGTTTTTTAAAATAAATAAACACTTTATTGTTCTTTTACATTACAGAGAAAGTTACCCTTAGAGAATCATAGAATATACTACACATTCCTGAGGCATAAAAAATTGTTAATCAAAATATATCCTAATTTCCTAAGAACATGTATAATGAATCCAACATAGCATTTCAATTTAAATACAGGCTGTAACATCACATCCTACCTAATCTTGATTGAAATGCCCAAAATAATTTAAAATAGGGAAAACGGAATCATTCTGGTAATTAGAAAAATATATCATCCAAACAGTTCATCAAATTTTGTGCTACATGTAGAGCAGTTAGGACCATATTGAAAGAAAACAGAGTCATTTTCAATAGCCATTTCTGAAAAAGTGGGTTTAAATTTCTTAGATTTTCACTACCATAACTTGGAATTATATATCGCTTTCATTTGTTTTGTGATTGTTACTTAATCTTATAGACAGAAACCTCATAAAATTAGAGCGAACATCCTTTTGATCCTGCCAGTACTAAACTAATACATGGAATGATTGAAAGAATGGAAGAGTGAGTGAATAAAACTCACTGGCACTTTCTGTATTCAGAAGTAACAGTTCGGAATAAGAGTAAGCTTGAGAAAGATCTGCTGCCAAGCATAACTACGTCAGGAAGCAGCTGCCCTGAAACACTCAAGCAAATGTAACTGACCCAAACATTAGAGCCGTAGGCAACTGACTTTATGACATCAACAGTTTCTATTCCTTAACGGACTATAAAAACCAAGAAGCAGAAAAAACACAAGCACAATGAGTTTCTAGATTGTAAACTAAACCAAGCTGAAATCAAGACACAGAAAAAAAATGTCAAGAGGTGGCTTTGCCAAATATAGAGACATCAAAAAACAAAAACACCTGACTGTGGAGAAAGATGCATATGCGTGGCTATGCTGCCACTCACTGCTCCCTATTACTCTCTAAGTGCAGTGTCACCGAACTTATTTGAGCAGAATTCCATCATCAGTCCTTGGAGATTTTTTTTTTTTTTTTTTTTTNTGTTGTTGTTGTTTGTTTGTTTTAAGATGGAGTCTTGCTTGCTCTGTCACCAGGCTGGAGTGCAGAGGTGCGATCTCAGCTCACTGCAACCTCCACCTCCTGGATTCAAGCGATTCTTCCGCCTCAGCCTTCCGAGTAGCTGGGACCACAGGCGCCTGCCACCACGCCCAGCTAATTTTTGTATTTTTAGTAGAGACGGGGTTTCACCGTGTTGGCCAGGATGGTCTCAATCTGGTGACCTCGTGATCTGCCCGCCTTGGCCTCCCAAAGTGCTGGGACTGCAGGAGTGAGCCACCGGGCCTGGCCGGAGATTCTTTATGTATCAACCCTCAGTGATTTTTAAGCAATTTTAAGTTGATCCATATGAAATCCCACTATATAGGATTTTTACACTGTAAAAATGAAAGTTCATACAGTTCAACCTAATGCTTGATCCAAATAGCTGTTTATTCAAATTTGAGTAAAAAAAAGAAGAGAAATATCAACATCCTTTTGAGAAGAATAAGTCAAAATTTAAGAGGCAAAATAGAAAATGTTTAAAATAAAATTCGATATACAAACTTAAATATGCAAACGTGCACACACACTCACATACCTCTTGGATGAAAGAACAGATAAAATATGTTTTAAATTTCCTTGAAAATTTAATTTGAATTTCCTTATTATAATTCAAGACAAGCTTGTACTTGCATTACTTTATAAAATCCTCATATCAACCAAATAAAATATGTTCAAATATCCACATGATATTACATGTAAGTAGATTGCTGTCAAGACCCATGAAAAAATTTGTTCAAGGTTACACTTAAAATGTAATTGTTTGTTAGCCTGCACTCTTAATTGCTAAAGAACACTTCTTCTTATGATATGGACTTTTAAATTCATATACTCATTTACACATACCTGCACTCATAAATATTAAAAACTGGCATTTCATATCAATGAGAAAGTAATAGTGTTCTGAATATTGTTTAATAATACAGAAAAATAAATTATATTATACTTCACATTATACAAAATACATTTAAGGTAAGTTTTCAATATGAAATAAAAATTGCAAAGAAATTACAAAAGCGTTTGTTTTAATATTTTTATCTCAGGATGGTGCATACGCTTAGCATAAATGCAAAGGAAAACAGACATAAGTGACATTATTCAGCTCAGACATAATTTTCATTTCTAGAAATTGAATTTGAATCTTTTTTATATTTCTCATTGTGTCTACTTCACTTGCTTAAACTTTCTTTTAGGTTCTTGAACATATGATATGTAGTTATTTAAATGTTTTAATATATTTGTATACCAATTCTATTTTCATTGTTTTTTTCATATCATTTATAGTTGTTTGATGTTTTTGTACTCATTTGGAGTCACGTTTTTTTGCTTCTTGATATTCCAGGTAATTTTTGTTTTGATGCTGAACATTATGATTTTACATTGTTGGGTTCCAGATATTTAAACATTTTTATAAATTTTTTAAATTTTTGTTCTAATACCACAGATCAGGTAACTTAAGTCATATATATTTATTTTCTCACAATCTGGAAAGTAGAAATCCAAGATCAAATATTAGCAGGGTTGGTTTGTGGATAGTTGTCTTCTTTCTGTGTCTTTACAGGGTCTTCCTTTGTGCTTCTCGGTGTTCTAATCTACCCATTTTTTTAAGAACACAAGTCATACTGAACTAGGGCCACCTATATAAACTCATTTTAATGCATTGATTGTTTTGCAATTTTTTTTTGACTCATCAGTTAGTGTTTTTTATTGTGGCATGAGAAAATTCTTCTTCTTCCAAGGTAGCCCAGGGAAGCCAAAAGATTGGACGCCCCTGATTTAGATACAAGAAAGGATTACAGGAAAGGTTTCCAGCTTGTTCAGGCTGTAAAATTGTGGAGTCAGGCTAAGTTTACTTAAAATATCTTCAATAGGGAAGTAACAAGTGACTTCTGGATTTACTCACACAATTTTTGGTGAAATTCTTCTGTGTTGAGAAAGCAATTAAATGAATAAATCGTTCATTCAAGATTAGAATGTATGAAAGATTGAACACACACACTTCCGTTATATACTATATATAAAATTTTAAAAGTTAGGCTGGGCACAGTGGCTCACACCTGTAATCCCAGCACTTTGGGAGGCTGAGGCGGGCGGATCACGAGGTCAAGAGATCCACACCATCCTGGCCAACATGGTGAAACCCCGTCTCTACTAAAAATACAAAAATTAGCCAGGCGTGGTGGCGTGCGCCTGTAGTCCCAGCCACTCAGGAGGCTGAAGAGGAAGAATCGCTTGAACGCAGGAGGTGGAGGTTGCAGTGAGCTGAGATTGCACCACTGCACTCCAGCCTGGCAACAGAGCAAGACTCCGTCACACATACAAAAAAATGTAAAAGTTAATGTATATGACTTTGGTAAAACCAAAACAGGTTTCCCATTCTGCAAATTAAATTTTACTTCAGAATGCTTTGTAGTTTTATTTACAACATTAAACTTTACTCAATTCTTACTCCAGCCCCCAACCAAAGACTACTTTTTCCAGGTATTAAAATAGTATCTTAGAAAATAACTTATTTTTCTCTAAATTGCCAACATAATATTGGAGTTCCACCTACCCTGAAAATACCCACTGACTCTATTTCATACCCTTTGGTCATGGAAGAGGTTCTGATGGGCAGCCCATTGAAAACATGGGTTTGTCCTGAACTAAAATCCCAAATAAGCTCCATCTCTTCTGTTATATTTTCAAAGTCTATGGTCTGTCAGTATCCACCTTGTTTGATATTTATTTCATGACTCATTTCTTCTTTCCCTCATCTAATCAGCTTCATTTCTTTTTACATTCTTACTGATATTTTTCAAGCCTCTCATCCATATCCTATCTTTCAGCAGAGTTTATGATATATGTTGCCACTACTAGTTTAATTTTCATTTCTTTAGTGAATTTTATTTTAGAAAACTTCTAAGTGCTACAAGTAATGTATAGGTGGTTGTGCACATAGCACCCTTTCTTCTGCAGTTCGTTGCATTTTTTTCTGTATATTTCAAGTATCTCCTGACCTATTTTGAAACTATTCTTTTGTGAGTTGTGGCTGATTTCTAGTTTCATTTAAATTGTTGTCTTATTTTCTGTGTGTTGAGTTTTTAGTGTAATTTTTGTTTTTCACAATTTCTTTTAGAATAGAAAATGTAATGAAAACCTTCATTCTGCTATATTTGATCAGAGTTTTGTACTACTGCTGATATTTACAATTTCAGGAAGAAGAACATTTTAACAGAGAGGCAAAAAGGCAGAAATCATCGTTGATCAGCAGTTGCAATTTAAAGAATACATTAAATGCAATGCTAAATTCCTCTCCTCAAATCTCAGCTAAAATGACAATAAGGAGTAGACAAAATCCCACAAGGTTAAAGAAAATATAAAAGAGCAACACAACAGAGGCCGGGCGTGGTGGCTAACACCTGTAATCCCAGCATTTTGTGAGGCCAAGGCGGGTGGATCACGAGGTCAAGATCAAGACCATCCTGGCCAACATGGTGAAACCCCATCTTGACTGAAAATGCAAAAATTAGCTGGATGTGGTGGCATGTGTGTGTAATCCCAGCTACTTGGGAGGCTGAGGCAAAAGAATAATTCGAACCAAGGAGTCAGAGGTTGCAGTGAGCCAAGATTACGTCACTGCATTCCAGCCTGGTGACAGAGCAAGACTCCATCTTAAGAA
>NW_016107404.1:4460395-4510850 GCF_001604975.1 Cebus imitator
AAAAAAAAAAAAAAAAAAGAGCAACAGAAGCAGAGAGAGAATAATAAAATTTTTAGAAGCTGCAAAGCATATGAACATTAACCAGTTTAGCTGTTCTGAGAAGGCTAAAACCAAGCAGCTCGTAGGGGTAACACTCACAAGAAGCAAACCAGTGTTTCCTCCCAGAACCCTGAAAAATATGGGATTATGAGGCACTGAGTAAAGCTGAAAATGGGGAGAATGGTAGAAACTTTACATCAGTGGCAGATAGTCTCCAATGTCCTTCCCTAAACTACACAACTTCCTTGGAAGAAGGCAAAAGATTTACTGTCTGAAGACACTGATCCATGGCAGTGATAGTCTTAAGGATACCAGGCACAGCTGAACGGAAGTGTGAGAATCTGTACAGATAACAGAGAGGTTAGCTTAAATTAATTTTTAAATAATGAGATTCTTCAGTCATCTTCTCTCTTTCAGCCAAAGCAGAGCACTGGATCCTTCTTCTCTGGAAAACACAAACCAACCTAGAGAAGACACTTGTAGATTCTAACCTTTATGTAGATACTGTTCCCCACCCTTATGATGAAGTCTTCTTGACAACCCCACACACATTCTCAAGTTTAGGACATGGTAGAAATACTTCAACATTCTGAAGGAAAAAAAAAGAAAATTGACCGAGGAGTTTGCTCAACCAAGTATGAATCAGAATAATAAAGACATTTTCAGAAATGGAGGTTCTCAAAACGTTCGTTTTCTTTGACTTCTTTCTCCTAAAGCTGGCGGAGAATACACTCCACCAATATGAGAAGATAATTCAACAGGGAACAAAATATGGTCTCCAGAAAGTGGGATTCAACAGAGAGATGCCAAAATTTTCTTAGGATGCTGCCAAAAGGAGGCTCTGAGATGACATCTGTGCAACCAACCTAGAGAGCATGTGGTCCAGATAAGAGCAAGAGGACAAAGGGGTGCTGTAAAGATCTCTATCTCCAAGGGGAAACCAATTTGATTAAAGGAAGTTTTACACATCTTTCCAAAAGTTTGAGGATGTAGTAAGTGTATAGAATTAAAAAAGAGAAAAAATGAAAATAACACCAGAAAAAAAAGATTGTACAAAAAGAAAATATTATCATAACTTGATTCAGCTGAAAATAGAACTTCCATAGTCATATTGTGTGTATACTAAATAACTGAATATTATATGAATACTAAACACTGAATTTGTGATAAATTATGATATAATTACAAATCGGGAGACTAAAAGGAGAGAAATTGCGTAGGTGAATGAATAAAGAGAAAAGAAGTGTGTGATGATTAAAGGAAGATAGGTTTTCTATGTTAAGAACTCTATATTAAGAAATTAAGATACAAAGTTTAAACCAGAAAAATCCATTTTAAAGTGAGGTTTTTTAGGAAATGTAGAGATAAATAACAGATAAATAGGTAAAAGTGATTAATTCTGGAGAAGCAAGGTGAGGAGGAAAAGAAGAGAACAATGCTATTTTATTATTTATATAATTGCACTTTTTTTTTTTTTTGAGACAGAGTCTTGCTCTGTTGCCAGGCTGGAGTGCAGTGGTGCAATCTTGGCTTACTGCATCCTCCACCTCCCACGTTCAAGCAATTCTCCTGCCTCAGCCTCCCAAGTAGCTGGGACTACAAGGACATGACACCATGCCTGACTAATTTTTTGTATTTTAGTAGAGATGGAGTTTCACCATGGCCAGGATAGTCTGGATCTCCTGACTTTGTGATCCGCCTGCCTCGGCCTCCCTAAGTACTGGGATTACAGGCATGAGCCACTGCACTCGACCAGCACTATTATTTTTTATTAAACACATGTACAACCTAGTTAATTATAAAATGTGTAGCAAGTAAAAACTTAAGAATACATAGATATGTATATCTACATCTATATCTACCTAGGTAAAGCAATAATAGATTTATAATAGATATACCAAGGTAGATGCAGATGTAGATATACATAGACATAGATATATTTAAGAAAGTACTTTGAAACTCAATTATGGAAAAAAAGTGATGTAGAAAATTAGGCATTTAAAAATTGTAACATTATCAGATTAATTAGTGTATTAGTCCATTCTCATACTGCTAAAAAATACATGCCTGAGACTAGGTAATTTATAAAGAAAAGAGGTTTAATTGATTCACAGTTCTGCAGGCTGGGGAGGCCTCAGGAAACTTACATAACTGGCGGAAGGGGAAGCAAACATTTCCTTCTTTACATGGCAGCAGCAAGGAGAAGTGCCAAGCAAAAGGAGGAAATGACCCTTATAACAACATCAGATGTTGTAAGAACTCACTAACTATCATGTGAATAGCAGCATGGAGGTAACTGCTCCCATGTTCTCACTATCACGAGAACAGCAGCATGCGGAAACCACCTCCATGATTCAATTACCTCCCATTGGATCCCTCTTATGACATGTGGGGATTATGGGAATTACAATTCAAGATGAGATCTGGGTGGGGACACAGCCAAATCATATCAATTAGTAACTGGGAAATCAAGTTTTTTGGACAAAGTTTTTTAAATTTAATAAGACAAGGGCTATTAGTAGTCATTAAATTAACAATAAGTAGTTGACTCTGACTCTTCATAATTTTGAACGAATATAAATATATAATTTAAATATATTCTAAAATGCCTAAAACATATATATATACACAAAAAGTTATATATATATATATATATATATATATATATACACACACACACATACACACACACGTATATATATATACATTATATACACATGTATATTTGGCATATAAGTTTTAGGCATTTTAGAATATATTTAAATTCCATTTACAGATCTCTCTCAAACTAATTCCTGAAATTATATTTGTGGTAGACACAAAGATGTGCTGCCCAGATCCCCATTTCAAGAAAGAATTTGCTGCCCAGTGTTGGGATGTGCAAATAGCAGGTGGTATCCAGCTATCAGCTTCTTCAGGGTCTGTCTTAGCCACAGAAAGCCACCTTGTATAAGGTCATATTCCTCCAGGGGCCAGTAACTGAGAGAGGCAGGTGTATAAAGGCCAAACTATTTCAGTCAGGTACGGGGCATAACCCTGCAGGATTGGCTGAGGCTTTGTCCACTTTTCCCTCTGCCCAGTCCTCTCCTTCCAACCCCGCTTTTAAATAGCTATTGACAGGTCTGCCTCTAGAAGTTACGCAGCCCAAGCAAATATTTTTTGTTAGGTTCCTATCTACATGAACAATTGTACTTAAAATATATTGTCTCATGTGAAATACTTTGATTTATCAATAAAACTTTAGAATAATGGTATTGAAAAGTGTTTATATCTATGTTTATTATCCATTCAACAAACTTAAAGATTCCTTATATTGGTCAGGGCCCCATCTCTTCCTATTCAGGTACTGGAACCATTTCTTTGTTCTTTAATCTCAAATATGCCACTCCTGGCTAATTTCTTATAGCCAGCCACAGGAAAAAGATAACGATGCTATTGTTACTTGCAATACTATAGATCTTCAGAACCTGTTTATATTGAATGATATAGATGTTCCTGGCTCTTCAGCTCCCTAATTCCATTTATTTGATGCTCACATTATTGCTCATAAGGCTGCATCGTCCATCATGAATACTGGCTTCTCATGATACGCCCAAAAGATATTGCTGTGCTTCATTGATATTGATCACACATGCAAGTCTTACCCAGAGCATGCAGGAAAGCATAAACAGTAATTTGCTTTGTAGTCATGCTAACTTTACCATTTGTAATAGTAACACATAAATTTTAAACATCACATTAACCATGGGAGTACTGTTAATGTAAAATGACACATTTTCAAACACGACTACTTTTGAACTCTTCAGACTATAATCAATGCTTTCTGAAATATGAGCTTTTTTGATATTGACACTGGCCTTCTGCAGACCAACACCAGCATGAAGGATAGGTGAGGAACACATGAGTAGTTCCCGTCATACAAGGATATCTGTCCTGCATCAGGCATAGCTTAATACTGACCTAGAAGTGCACAGCATACCCACATGGACTGGACACAAGAAAGAACATGAACCAGAGGACTCATTGGTGCCATGGAGCAAGAGAATCAGAAGCTCTCAGAGAAAAAGGCTCTACCATCCTGGAAGTCTTCCTGAAATACATCGACAAGCCTGAAGAGGAGGTGTGGTGATTGTCCTTGGGTGCTACAGATACAATCTGCACTACAAGTCAGAATGGAAACTGGTGAGAGCCTAGGCATAAACTGGCAAGAGCCAACACCCAGATCCTTGAATTGTCCTATGACCAATGTGAATGAGAAGTCATCCCAAATCAGCATGGTTCCAGCAGCTCAATCCTGCATGATCCTGTAAAAGAATTATCTTCTTGTAAGCAGAAATCATCCACCAAGAAGGCCACCTTCCTGGAACCAGAGCCCAGACTTTGAAGTCCTGACAAGTTGCTATCAATACAAGTTCATGAGCTCCATAGGGCATTTGGTTGAATCCACACATAGATAAGAGGATCAGAGAGGACATCAAAAATGATAAATTGGGATACAGTACCCTGCCAATCAAACCATCTGGCAGATGGCATTACCAGCCCCAGACATTCCTAGGTATCAAAGGAGGACCTTAAAATGTCAAGGAAGTCACTCCAAATGGTAGGACCTCTGAGGATCAAAAGAATGATTGTCCGAGTCTAAGGGCAGCACTACTGACTGTTGATGTTTAATAGACATACCTAAATCTCCAACTGAGTGACTGACTAATCACAAGAATTATGTGATAATAATTCACTTAGGCAATTACATAAAATAATTACAAGTTACTTAAGTGAGCAATAAAAGCAAAACTTGTGGAATGCTTTTTATTTTTTGGAAAGATTTTGTTTCTAAGTTTATGAACAGAGCAATGAGAACATACCAGTAGTTTCCTAGGGCTGCTGTAACAAAATACAAGTTGGATGGATTAAAACATCAGAGATTTATCCTTTACAGTTCTGGATAGCAGAGTCTGAAATCAAAGTATGAGCACAGCATGTTCCTTCTGGAGGCTGTGAAAGCTAAACCATCCCATGACTTTCTCCTAACTTCTGGTGGTTGCCGACAGTCCTCATTCCTTGGCTTGTGGTAGCATAACTCCAATCTCTGCCTCTACCATCACTTAGCGCTCTCTCTCTCTCTCTCTCTCTCTCTCATGTGTGTGTGTGCACATGCATGTGTGTATGTGTTTGTGTGTATGTGTGTGTCTCTTCTCTTCTAATAAGGATGTCAGTCATACTGTACTAGGGGCCATGCTAATTCAAAATGTCCTCAACTTGTTTACACCTACAAAAATGGTATTTCCAAATGTGATCACGTTCACAAGTACAGGGGATTAGAACTTCAACATATCCTTTTGAGAGATACAATTCAACTCAAAACAAAAAGCACAGTATTAAAACATGTGTGCTTTCATTTTATTTTTGTATATGATTGCATATGTATACAGAAAAATTAAATACAAAGGCACTATACACTGCTAAAGAGAGTTTGTTCCTAGGAGTAAATGTTAACATTCTTAGGCATAATTTTAATCACAGGCACATTAGTCCATTTTCATGCTACTGATAAAGATGTTCCTAAGACTGGGCAATTTACAAAAGAGAAAGATTTAATTGAACTTACAATTCCACATGGCCAGGGAAGCCTCACAATCATGGCAGAAGGCAAGGAGGAGCAAGTCACATCTTATGTGGATAGCAGCAGGCAAAGAACTTTTGCAGGAAAACTCCACCTTATAAAGCCATTAGATCTCATGAGACTTATTCACTATCATGAGAGCAGCATGGGAACGACCTGCCCCCATGATTAAATTATCGCCCCCATGATTAAATTATCTCCCCCAGGTCCCTCCCACCACAGGTGGGAATTATGGGAGTACAATTCAAGATGACATTTGGATGGGGACACCAAGCCAAACCATATCAACAGGTGAACGATAAAAAGTTATTTTTTTAAAAAAGTAAGGGTATGAGACAGTAGAAAATTTTAAGGTTTCTATTCAGCATTTCAGAAATGATTTTTTAGTTTTATAACTACCTTTTTTTAGATACAGAGGGTACATGTATAAGTTTGTTACTTGGGTATATTGCACCCAGGTAGTGAGCATAGTATCCAACAGGCAGGTTTTTGACCTAACCCCCCACCAGTAGTCCACAGTGTCTGTTATTGCCATGTTTATGTCTATGTGTGCTCAATATTTAGCTCTCATTTATAAGTAAGAATATGTGATATTTGCTTTTAAATTCCTGCATCAATTCACTTAGGATTATAGCCTCCGCCTCCATCCATGTTGCCACAAAGGACACAATTTCATTCTTTTTATGGCTTTATAGTATTTCACAATATATATGTACCACATTTTCTTTATCCAGTCCACCATGAATGGGCACCTAGGTTGATTCCTGTGTCTTTGCTATTGTGAATACTGCAGCAATTAACAGGCAAATGCTTCTTTTTTGTTTTCCTTTAAGTATATACCTGAAAACCGGATTGTTGGATTAAATGATAGCTCTGTTTTAAGCTCTTTGAGAAATCTCCAAACTGTTTTCCACAGTGGCTGAACTAATTTACATTCCCACCACCACTGTATGTGCTCCCTTTTCTCCACAGCCACACCAGCATCCATTGTTTTTTTAAGTTTTTAATAATAGCCAATCAGGCCAGCCATGGTAGCTCATGCCTGTAATCCCAGCATTTTGAGAGGCTGAGACAGGAGGATTGTTTTAGACCAGAAGTTCAAGACCAAATTAGACAACAAAACAAAATCCTGTGTCTACAAAAAATAACCCTGTCTCAGCCTCTAGTCCCAGCTCCTTGTAGGAGGCTGAGGCAGGAGGATCCCTTGAACTCAGGACTTTGAGGTTGCAGTGAGCTACAATCATGCCACCTGCACTTCAGCATGGGCAAGAATCTGCCTCAAATAATGATAGCCATTCTGACTCGTGTACGATTACTTCACATCATGGTTTTGATCTGCAATTCTCTGATGGTTAGTGATGATGAGCATTTTTTCACATGTCTGTTGGCCACTCCTATATGTTCTTTTGAAAAGTGTCTATTCAGGTCCTTTGTGCATTTATCAGTGGGGTTGTTTTTTGCTTGTTAAGTTTCTTACAGATTCTAGATACTACGCCTTTGCCAGATGCACAGTTTGTGAATATTTGCTCTCATTCTGTAGGGTGTCTGTCTAGATTGATATTTCTTTTGTTGTACAGAAGCTCTTCTATTTAATTAGGTCCCATTTATCAATTTTTGTTTATGTTGAAGTTGTTTTTGGCAACTTAGCCCAAAAATCTTTGTCAAGGCCCATGTCGAGAAGGGAATAATCCTAGGGTTTTCTTCTAAAATGTTTACAGTTTTAGGCCTTATATTTAAATCTTTAATTCATCTTGAGTTAATTTTTGCATATGGTAAAAGATAAGGGTCCATTTTCATTCTCTGCATATGATGGGCCAGTTATCCCAGCGCCATTTATTGAACAGGACGCCATTTTCCCATTTGTTTTTGTCATCCTTGTCAAAGATCAGATGTGTGTGGTTTTATTTCTGAGTTTCTATTCTATTCTGTTCCATCTGTCTATGTGTCTGTTATTACACAAGTACAATGCTGTTTTGGTTCCCGTAGACATATAATATAGCTTGAAATTAGGTAGTGTGATGTGTTCAGTTTTGTTCCCTTTGCTCAGAATTGCTTTCGCTATTCAGGGTCTTCTTTGGTTCCATATAAATTTTAGAATTGCTTTTTCTAATTCTGTGAAAAATGACATTGGTAGTTTGGTAAGAACAGTGTTGTGTTTGCAAATTGCTTTGGGCAGTGTGATCACTTTAACATCATGGATTCTTCCAAACCGTGAGTATGGAATGCTTTTCTCTTTATTTGTGTCATCTCTGATTTATTTCAGCAGTGTTTTGCAATTCTCCTGGTAGAGATCTTTCACCTCTTTGGTTAGCTGTATTTCTAGGTATTTTGTTTTCTTTGCAGCTGTTGTGAATGGTATCATGCTCTTGATTTCACTCTCAGCCTGGACATTATTGGTGTATAGAAATGTACCAATTTTCATATTGATTTTGCATCGTGACATCTTACTAAAATTACTTATCAGTTTTATCAGCCTTTTAGAGGGGACTCTAGAATTTTCTAGGTATAGAATCATATAATTAGTGAAGACATAGTTTGACTTACTTTCTTATTTTGATGCCTTTCATTTTTTTCTCTTGCTTGATTGTGCTGGCTAGGACTTCCTCAGAAATGTTTTAATGCAAAAAGTGATGGTGGATCACAGTGCATTAAACAAATTCATTAATATGAAATCCATTATCATCTTGAAACTTTTTTCTATATTTTTCCATTTAATGAAAAAAACCTAATTATTTTTTTAAAAAAGTATTTGTCATCAAATATACACATTTCTCAGTGCTACATTCAAAGGCTACCTGTAACAGGGAGATTTTTTTAACATTCAACTTTACATCACAGTTTGCTTCAGGAGGCTGCCTTCTGTGGTTATTGTATTATTTTTCTAAGTATGACATACAGCTAGATTTTGAGCTCTTTGAGGACAGAGAATCTCTTTACTTTTATAATTCTACTACCTAAGATAGTGCCTGATACATATTAATATCTAAATAGATATTCTGGAGTGAAGGAGAAAATGAAAATGAGAAAAGACTTATGAGTATATAGCTCAACCTCTAACCTAGAATCAGATCTCCCAAGGAAAGTAAGAAATGTAGACCATTCTCTTTACAACTAAAGAAGCACTAAGATAAGTTCATTTATTGGGAAAAAGATAAAATGTTACAAAAGAACTTGGGCTTCATTTCGTTATAAGATGTTAGTAATGTATGGGCACTTACTGAAGGGAAAAAATGATTGGACCTCAATAGTGAATTGATTATTTTTATTATGCCATTACTTAAATACACACAAAGAAGTAGGTATAAATTTCCACAGCTGATGTGAATTCCAGAGTATAATTTCATGAGTGCAAGAAATGTAGGTTCCTAATCTTTCTCTGGATTAGCTGAATTTTTCCTTTGAGCATAATTTCTTAGGGTTTTCCATTTTATGCGAACACTGGGGGTAACACCATAAAAGCCTAAATATCTACTGGCTTTATAGTCACACAAGTATCAGTGGAAACTTCTGATTCCCTTCTCTCCCTATGGCCTGTTTTGTTTCAATAGCTCTCTTTCTTCCACTTCAGTTTCATTCTTGGGAACACAGGAACCATTGAGCAATTCCTATTTCATACTGGAGAGCTGAAAGTCTGTGATGGTATCTGTCTAGACACACAATACAACAATTTTTTTCTGGGATCTTGTCATATTTAGGGCTGTACTTAGGAAATGGAAAGCAGATCTCTTGCATTCCTGAATCCCATAAAATTATCTGAAGGCAAAGGAAAAAGGGCTGTATGAGTCTTAACTTATTATGTTTGTTCTGATGTGTTTTTGCTATGCAATGAGCCTTTTCTGCTCCTAAGGGCTTTAAAGTACAAATGTAAGAAAGATATTTTAAACTCCCCCAACTTTTTTTTCTGTCCTATTTCTCCCTGCAGGCAGAAGTATAGAACCAAACTGTTTCAAATGGGATAAAGGAAATAGAAAAAAAGAAATGACATCATTTTAAAAAGCAGATAATATTTCAAAAATATTTTTGACTCACATACCTTATGCTTGCATCAGGGACACAGCAGGTATACAATCATGGCTCAAGAAATACTCCAATTGAGAGCAACAGGGCAAAAGCCTAGCTAGGGAGGTAGGGGCCAAAGTATAGAGGAATTTGGTTTTTATCCCTAGGTAAAAGACAGTCACCAATGTGAGATTATTAAATAATGGGTTTTTGGTTTTGAAAGAATTGAATGACTTTGAAGGATAAACTGAAGTTTGAAGGTATCAGTAGGGGCTATTGAGTCCAAGAAAGAGTTCAGGAGGACCTAATTTGAGTAACCTTTAAATTGATTCACATAGAATGGGTTTTTATATATGTGCACTACTCATCTAATAGTTTGAATATTTATTTAGTTTATTTCACAATTACATACAAGTTATCTGTTTTAAAATAAGACACATAACACCTGACATGTTATTTTGAATAAAAATATAAATCTACCTCTAGAGGATAAAATTTAAATATGGTTATCAAGAGACTTTAAAGACCCTTGATGCTGATAAGTGAACTATTATAATTCATCACATTAAGACAACTTTAGAAGAGCATCTGTGATTAATCTAGAAAAATGTGTAGATTACTTATTATCAAAATGATTACATCCATCATAGTAAAATAACTTAATTGGATTCCATTTTAGGAATGCATAATAATTAATTATCTATGTTATTAGAGCAATTAGCATAGATTTGAATCTTCACTATGAAATAATTTCAGTGTTATAAATTATGTTTTACTTTAGATCTATGAGAATTTAGAAAGTTAAAGATATAATAATATACTGACAAAATCATAAATTTCTAATAGTAATTTTTAATGAAGTAAACTATATTTTTAAATGATGTAAACTCTCATTATGATATTTTTATATTATCTTCAAAGTTGAGGGCTCATTGTATTTAGCCTAAACTTTCATCAAGAATGCAACATTTACTTAGGAAATAAAGTAAACTGCATAGAGCACAGCATTATGAATAAATGCCAAGGACCCATTTCTTCAGCTTTCATGCACTTCTCCATAAACCATAATGTAAAAAATAATCTCATGATTTCTTTGGGACTATTTATATGAAGCTTCCAAGGACCATCTAACTTCTAAAATTAGCATCATTATAATCCTCATTGGACACTCCATCTTTTCAAAGCTGTCTACTCTGTTGGTTCTGTGATACCATTCTGTCTTGATTCTTTGTCATACTCATGATAGATTAACTGTGCGGTATCTATTTACTGTTCCTTCCTCTCCTCACAAAATCCTAATTTTTGTCTGGTTGCTCAATCCTCCTCCATACTGTAATTTTCTTTGTGACCAAAGCTATAAGAAAATATTTACAGTTCATGATTGAGAAAGAGGTTTTCTTCCTCTCTCCCACTGGATATAATATTTGCTGCTGCAAATGGTCTGATAGAAATTATAAAGGAAATAGCCACCTCATAAATATGAAGGGGACCAGCCTAAGTATAAAACAGAAAGATGATGTGACAGAGATTCTGCTACATGCTTTAACTTTAGCACACATTATCCAGTCTTCCTTGCATCTAGCTCAATACTACTAGGTGGCTACATTCTAATATGTGTAACATTCCCAGGAGTGGCCATAATATTCCCATCCATTCTACTTTCACCCATCTCAAAATCTTGAAGGAGGTCATGTGTTGAAGATACCAGTATTACAAATATAGAAAGATACTAAATCCCTGAGATTCCATGGGTCACCACTTGCAAAAAAGATGCTCAGAAAAGCTATCGAAATAGGAAAATCTCTATTACCCAGGTTTGAATGAGAAATAAACTTTTATTTTATAAGTATGTGAACCCCAAATTTCCTGGGAACATGTATATAAATGGAATATTGGAAGCCAGATATAAAAGAGACTTCAAAATTTGTAGATCCCCATCCTCAAAGTGGTGCATTCATTGAAAGTAGAATATGGTTCAGCCACAGTCTATGACCACATTAGATTTGAAATGAGCCTTTGCAAAAATAGGGCATAGAGAAGTATAGCAGTCATATATGCTAAGTTCTTTACAAAACAGCAAGTCAAGGCTAAAATGACAAGCAATTAGGTGATGAAACAAAAAAACAGACAAAACAAAACATATCTGGTGGAAAACAGGATCATAGAACAAACAGCATTACACCAGGTATAGCTTTAAAAAGAGATAGCTGAATGCATTACAACCATACTCCATTGATGAATGTTCCAGGAGCACTCTGAGGGCCCTAAAGAACTACCCTGCTGATAAAATTAATACCTATGGAAGATAAGAAAGCTGAGGATATTAGGAATTAACAGCAGTAGTTTTGGGCTATTTTGAATCTTGGTGGGTAGTGCAGAGGTAATCATAATGACTAGGTTTGATTGTTGCCTTTCAAGTCAATGAGGATTCAAAACTTTCAGTTCCCAACAAACATAAGAAACCCCTGGAGATGGTGCTACATAATCTGTTCGGCTGAAAGCAATGATATATGATGAGGAATATTTATTCTGGAAAATCCTGGTAGTGTTTGGTAAAACTGCTAGGAGTCAGATGGAGTCAACCTGACCTGCACAGCACGGGGCTCTCAATCTCTTTGTTTAGGCAGCCACACCCTTCTTATATACAAAGGTCCAGTGACAGCTTCAGTCTCCTTCTACCAGAATTTTTAGGGCTATAAATTAAATTGCCAGTTCACACAAAGTTTATGCCATGTGATGTTAATCAATAGTTGTCAATCTTTCATCATTTTTTCCAGTAATTATATAGGAAGCAGTTCCCTCACATGGCCTCTAATAATTATACAGGAAGCACTTCCCTTACGTGGCCTGATACTTTTAGGGCTCTGCAGCTTCAGTGCAAAGAATAATTTTTTCTTGCATTATGACATGACAACTGATGTTTGCCTTGTTTCAAGTACATTTTGTCTGTTTCTCTAATTTTATCACGCTACAGAAAAATCGGTAAATGTATACTCCACCTCATTCAAAAGTTCAGTTTGTTTGTTATTTTCTTTCCCGTTTATATGCTTCTTTCCCATATCATTGAATTTTATATGCATTCTACTTCTTACTGACTTTACAGTGCCATTGAAAATTTGTTTCACCATTACAATAACATACTGTAAGTATGACTTTTATTTATTGATAGCCATGACTGTTGCAATTTTAGCTAATTAAGCTAAAATATAATCTGTGCTTCTCTATAAAAACAGTATAATACATTTTATTTCATTTTTCTCAGGAGGAGAAAAATTAGACATCTATAACGTTTTTCTGGGCTTCATAAAGAAAACAAAGCTTACAACTAAAGTATTGTGAGTGCAAATGTTTTAATAAGAAATGAGATGTTGAAAAAAATCCTTTTATATTTTATTGTTGGTAGACTGGCCACCCTGTTTTATATAGAATGAACATGAGACCCTTAAAGGAAATATGATACTATAATTTTGAAAGGCAAGAAATATCACTAGAATAACTTAAGTTTGATAGTAGAAAAATTTTAATTTAAAATATAATGCTAAAAGGTATTATGTCAAGAATAAGAAATGCCGAAGAAAAAAAAAAAACATGAGGCACATACAAAGCACAAACGCCTTTTCTAGGTGGCAATTATTCTTTTCCATGTGCTTGTGGGTGAAATAAGATTTTTTAAAAAAACAGAAATAATAATTATGCTATAGACAAATCTAACATGTATTTTTTAATTGAATTTTGTGTTTAGAACCAATTTATTTCAAATCACCCCTAATAAAAATGCAGAATTATAGTTCAAGAAGACAATAGTGATTTATTTAACTATACATGTTTTTCAAATCTGGAAATGATGGTATTTTATTTTCGACTAGCCTTCAAATCATGTTAGTTTTTTCATTGATATTTTGAAAGTGGTGGCATTTGAGATTCATCCCAGCTCAAAAAATCTAGTTACTTACTGGTGCTCTCTATCTTCGTTTAGTTAACATAAAAAGCTAATAACATGATATAAAAACATTCTGTCAAGTCAGTCTCAATATGAGTCAATGTGTAAACATCTGAATATCAACAGGATAGAGTTGTAGGGAAGAGAAAATTATGAAAAATAAGTCAAGAACTTTATATTAATCTTTTACTCACATATTCATATACCCAAATGCCATTTGGCATTTTTAATATTTTAATAATCAAAATAACTTTTCCAAAGGGCTTTCAAAATTAAAGTGCTATTATTATCATAACTGGGTTATTTTTATGAATCAGAATTATTCATATGGCAGTTTAAACATCACAAAATGAAAAAGCAAGTGTTTTAAACTTTGGTTTCAATAAGATGAACTCTAAATTGGTTGCAGGATTGGAAATATATTTACTTATTAGAAATATAAGTAACATATTAATTATAAGCAGGTAGGCATAGGTATATTCTATTAAGTGTTTACTACATGACATAAGTTTCTCACTTAATCGACTCACAGTTCAGTAAAGTCGATGTTTCATGGTCAAGTGCACTTTTCCGATGAGAAAATTATGCCTGTATTAAGTCCAGTTACCAACACAAAGGTCGCACAGTAAACAAGCGATAGTGTAGGCAGTGTAACTCTAGAACCCACATTGCTAATCCCGGAGCTTTAACAAATATCCAAGTTAAAGTTGTTTCTATTTACATATATCAGAGTGAAGTATATACCATAACATGTTGAGATTTAATATAAGTTATAATATAAGTTTATAAATTGCAAGGACCTTAAACATTCACAATTGAAAGTTCATTGTATGCCTCATCAACAGGTGACATCATGTTATACTAATGCACCATGACTATCACCTGTAAACAAAATAAAATAATATGTTAAGTAAAGAATGTGATTAGTTATCTCACAAAACATTTATTAAATTTATCCCAATCTATCCAAGTACTTCTATTAATATCAGACCAAACTGCAACTATGTCATTTTGCTATGGTTGAGAACTAAACCCCATAAACTATACTAGGATTTTTGTCCCATTATGGATGGATCCAATATCTCCAGGAAAGATTTGAAGTGACGTGAAAATAACTAGAATTTCAGGTTTCAAAAAGTGCTATACGAGGGATATCTAAATTTTCCAGGGCCTGGCAAAAATCATTTATCAGGTTAACAAAAATACTACTTTTCATAGTTTCTTTATAAAAAAGTGATTTTTTGCTTGTTTGTTCTCTTAAAGCACATGAGCCTAACAAAAAATAAATTAGCATGTTATTGGCTTCAGAATATAACAAAATTCAGGCACAAATGATAAAAACTTGTTCTACTGGCCGGGCACAGTGGCTCATGCCTATAATCCCAGCGACAGGTGGATCACTTGAGGTCAAGAGTTTGAAACCACCTGGCTAACATGGTGAAACCCTGTTTCTACTAAAAATACAAAACAATTAGCCAGGTGTGGTGGTGTGCACCTGTAATCCCAGCTACTTGGGAGGGTGAGGCAGGAGAATTGCTTGAACCCAAGAGGTGGAGGTTACAGTCAGCTGCGATTGCATCACTGCACCCAAGCCTGGGCAACAGAGCAAGACTCCGTCTAAAAAAAAAAAAAAATTATACTATCTTGAGAGCCATTGCCACGTTCATTTTGGTATTTATCTTTCTGGTCTATCCATAGGTGAGTAAATGGAGGATAGATTGATAGAGAGATGAATGGATAGAAGGGTGGATGGATCAGTAGATATACAAAAATGCTTATTTCTTTTTTCTCCTTGCTTTTGACCTTAATTCTTTCTCATAATGTATGAAGATTTCAGGCAAAGATTTTAATAAGACATAGTGAATCTCTCAGAGACATTTATAAAACATGCTTATGAGGTCATAAATTATGTTGGTCGACTCTATCTGGAAATAGAAAATATCAACATCAGTCAGTTAAAGGCTGTGGGACTTCTAACTATTAGTTTTACTTAACATTTCAACTACCACAGCAAAGCATACAATGGGATGGGTATTGTTTCAATTTAGTGATCTTAAAGTGTCAATCATTTATTTTACCTGAAGCTCTTGCCCCAGACAAATGAGTAATCTACTTCTCTATAAAACTTTTGTCTCTTACCATGCAATATTGATTAATGATTGTTTACTTAGAGGAAAATGAAGGGATAATGGTCAGAGCTGAAACAGATCTGCCTTCTAGAATCACACAGACTAACACCTAAGAAGATAGAAAAGAGATGGCAGCAGAGATTCAGTGGGAAAACCAAATCGTCCTTTTCACAAATTAACCCCATCTCCAGTCAAACAGCACCAGAAATCAAAGATGAGTTTCAATAGGTATAGTAATACTTAGAGGTCCAGGTGAGTAGGTAAAGAATGTCTTGAAGGTAAATTCCTAGTTGAGAAGGCCCTGTCTCAGGTCACTACATTGCTGAAAAGGAGGACTGCCCCAGAAATGAAAGACTACTATCTACTGAGAACATATCATGTACTATGCAATACTAAATATTACAAGAACAGGGTCTTTTAAATAACAGTGCCAACACTCAGAGACACTAATGTTGGAAACTTGAACAGTACAGTGGGTAATTATTTAGCATCATTCCCTTTCTCTCTGGTAATACCTAGGCATTTTTTAAAAAAAGAATCTCCCCTCAAACCCCTCCTTTTGTTTTCAGTTCAAACTTATCCCCACCTTTAGGATAAGTTTTGATAGCTTTCTGTTCATACAATGGTCATTCTCCCTGGTCACAGTTTTCAACTCTGGGATAGCATTTAATTTGGTAAGTCAATGCAACACAGGGAAGCATCTGCCTAAGCTTGCAGGAAAGAGAACTTATATTTTGTTTCTTTGAGAGATATGGAAAGAGACTCTCTTTTCCTAGAGAACATTGTGAAAACATATAAAGTCTAGAATTGCTTTAGCCATTTTGCTACCATGAAGGAAGAGCTGAGGATAATGTTGATAGAAAAGACAGAAAACAGTTAGATCAGGTACTTGGTAATATCTTCAAGATAGTGAATCAAGTTTAACCTGCAGCTATTCCTAATTCTGATCTTTTTAATCGATTAATCCAATAATCTCATTTCATCTTTAAATCAATTTTTGTTGTATTTTCAGTCACTCTCAACATAAGGCATCCCAATTTATATTGATAGCAGATGAGATTGCAGCATGGTTCAGGTGATAAATACTCTCCAAAATGGCCATCGGGAAATCATTTAACAAACCTCAGTGCATGAGGAGCTGAGATGAGGGTTCAAGATATGATGAGGAAAGATTTTTAATCACAATGAGTTAAAGTGGTCCATATGTGAAAAACGTATAGAAGGAAATTAGGTATACCTAAATATTTTTTACTTTAATATAATAAAAATTTACCTTCACACACTTGGGATAACATTTATTAAGTGAAAGCATTTATACCTATCAGATTATACCCTGGAATTAAAAAATTTATAGTGTATAGATATTTTTATAAATATTAATGGAATATCCCTGTGTTTACTCTAACATATACTGTAGTAGAAGAAAATAAATTCACAAGTGAATAGCTAAAATAATTAGCATGTTTCTATATAATACATAGAAATAAAAATATTATTGCATTGAGAACTATCTTCTCATCTAGTGTTCTTATTTCCTTAAATTAAGCACTTAAATAGATTGCAGTTTAATTCTAGAAGGTACCTTAACCCCAGAAATATATTGTATATTGTATCCATAAATATCTAATACAAATGGAGAAAGTACAAAATATCATAAATTACAAAGAAATTCAAATGAAGCAGATAAGTACATAAAGATCCCTGTTAAAGGGAGGCCGAGGTGGGTGAATCACGAGGTCGGGAGACCAAACCATCCTGGCCAACATGGTGAAACCTCGCCTCTACTAAAAACACAAAAATTAGCTTGGTGTGGTGGCACACACCTGTAATCCCAGCTACTCAGGAGGCTGAAGCAGAATTGCTTGAAACTAGGAGGTGGAGGTTGCAGTGAGCCAAGACCACACCACTTCACTCCAGTCTGGGCAACAGAGTGAGACTCCATCTCAAAAAAAAAAAAAATCTATGTTAAAATATAATCAGAGCTGTGTTATTTATTCAAAGAGGAGATAAATTATTATATATGATTTATTAATATTAATCGGATGTATAAACAAGGATGGAATGGCTAACGCAGGAGGATAGTCACAAGGTCTTAACTACATAAAGCAAGTTTCAGAACAGTCTTATATGCTCCTGACTGGATATGAAAGGATGGGGCTTGTAGGGATTTCTAAAAGGACAATAGTTATCCAAAGTGTTAATAAGGTTTATTTGTTTTGGTATTTGAAAAGTGAAGTAAAGGGGAGCATATATTACTTTTTTAATTAAAAAAAGAATAAACTTATTTTCATTTAAAAACATAATAAACATATAAAGAAATCCTTAATTGTCTTTATTTTTCACTAAAAATAATTTTCTTTTACCCTCAAGTTTAACTTTTTTATTTGCTGCCTTCTACTTTCAGGTTTTTAACCTCTAGATTTCTTATTTTAATACTTTTAATCTTTATTTCTTAAAGTGTGTCCCTGATTAAAATTTAAAAATGTGTTGTTTCTATTACCGTAACCAGGGACCTAGGTTTTAAATATAACCCACTTTCTTTTCCTTCCTTCCCTCCACTTTCACTTCATCATTCCTTCCCTCTCTAGACACTGCCCTCTGGCAATGCATGTCAATCTAAGTATGTTCTTGCTGAAGAAATTCCAGAGGCTAATCTTGATACAAAGCAGGCATGGAGCCCTTGCAGAGTCCTCCTGCTTAAAAAGAGTCACAAACAATCGTTCCACCACCATTGGGGGAAGTGAAGATAATGCCAACCAGACTTGGCAATAACCCACAGGATAGCCATGGGAACAAGACACACAGACCCTGCACCCTGCACCACTTCCACATTTCCCATACAAAGTGCCCCTTTAAAAATCCTATGGTAAATTGTAAAATTTAAGATGGTGTTTTAGAGCACTAGCTCACCATTTTCTTGGTTTGCTGGCTTTCCAATTAAAACCTGCTTTTGCTTCCATCA
Organism: Cebus imitator; assembly: GCF_001604975.1. NCBI lineage: Eukaryota > Metazoa > Chordata > Mammalia > Primates > Cebidae > Cebus > Cebus imitator. Next base: position 4,479,085 of record NW_016107404.1, read on the forward strand.
ACCCTCACCTCTTGTGTTTGGGTTTCAAGTTGTGAGGAGCTGAACCTGGGTCGGGTTACATTTCTAAATTGTAATTTATTTGATTTTAAACTCTTAAACGTCTGTATTTCACCATTTCACTTTCATTTACCAATTTCCCTTTATTCCTTGTCACAAAATTGCTCTTGCTTAATGATTTATTTTTAAAGATAGTGCTAAGCTATTGGAAAATTTTCTCCAAACAAGAAAAGTTGGTAGCTTCGTCCCCCAGGTTTCCCTGTGTCATTCCTTATGACCACAAGTGGTTCCTTAGCCTTTTTATGAATACCACTCCAAAAACAAAAGGTCAATCTCACTTCAGAATATTGAAGTCACATTATAGGCTAAACCAGACCTGAAGGGGATGAGGGGTGGTAAGGAACAATGGGGCTGTTGCTTCACTTCATCATCAAATGTTCTTCTAAAGTGGTGCCTTTTCAGTATTTTAAGATAATATGCCAACATGAAGTTTTATGGCAATGTCAGAAAGAGATCTAAAAGGAAGCGCTATGAAAACAAGATGGTGAGGCACAAAAGAAAGGCAGGCAAAGAACAAAACCCTACTTCCCTCCTTTCTGAGGAAATCAGCATTTCAATGTCTTCACCCACTGCTTAAATCATATGTTTTCAATCAGAGCAAAGCTACCCCCACAGAGGCAAAAATTGATTCATTGGGGAGGTAAAACAATATTAGATATTAGAATGTTTTGTGGCCTTCCAAAAGTCCAACGTACATAAACAGTTACATAGTCATCAGTACTATTAAATTATCATGATACATGAATGGCAATCAAGGGTAAATGTCTAAGGCTGAGAAACTGGGTAACTCATATTAAGAAGAGTCTTTAAAACTCATCTATATTTGACCCTTCTGTTGTACATATGACTTGACTAGAAAATGCAGACTCAATGTTTTCTAGGAATTCATTCACTCATCAAGCAACTGTGTTTTAAGTGCCAACTATGTTGACATAAGCTAAACCATGCTAGAATATGTAAAGAAGAGCCAGTTCTTTCCCAAATAAATTGATAGCCAGTAACTGCTATATATGATTTTATTTAAAAAAATGACTATCACTTCTTGGTAGTGGGTCAAGGCTTTTGAAGAGCATGATAACAAAGCAACATGTGCTTCAGGCAGCTGAAGGAGATTACACAGCATTTGAAAGTGAGACAAATGAAACATTTAGGAAATGGGTGTAGTTGATTAAATTTAGTATGGTTGGTGGAATGGATAATGTCCAAAAGTGGTCCACAATTTCCTTCTCTTACTGTATGCACATGTGACTCCATTCATCAAAATGTGCCAAATCCTCTTTACTCAATACCACCTTGAATTTTGGCTGGCCTTGTGACTTGCTTTCACTAATAGAATGCAACAAAATTCACACCCTGAGATTTTTAAGTCCAGGTTCTAAAAACAATAGCAACTTTAGCTTTTTAATTTTTGGAAGCCAGCTACCATACTGCAGAAAAATTCAGAAAATCTTGCTAGAGGGGCAAGGACATGGGGGAGAGGGAGGGAGGGAGGGAGGGAGGGAGGGAGGGAGGAAGGGAAGGAAAGAGAAAACTTGGAGAAATTCTAGATAATAAGAGATCATGCTGAGAGAAGAGAAACAGTCTGAGACACCAAGTATGTCAGTAAGGTTTCTGGAGCTTTACATCCCCTAGCTGAGAACAGCTGAGTGACCTCAGCTGAGATACATGGAGCAGAACATGCAGCTGAATCCACAGAATTGTAGGAAATAATCTAATGCTCTTGGTGAAGTCACTGAGTTTTGAAGAGGTCTGATTGCTGAAACATCTGGCATACAGTGTAGGGACACAGAGTTGGAGAAGTAAGAAAAAAACAGAAAAAAGTTTTATGAATCTTGTGAAGGAGTTCAGACTCTTTTCTCATGGACAGTGGTCACTCCTAAAGACCCTTTAGAACATAGTAATCAGGATCAAATTAGGTAGGCTAGGTAGGATCTTCCCCACACTGGAAGAAACAGGTTCCTGAACTCTAAGTTAAACTGTTTCTAAAGAGAGCAGATGCAGGCAGAAAACTGAATTTCCCACCAATGTCTGTTTTTGTGGGATTCTAAAGATAAGACTGTTAAGGTAGCAAATTATTTTCTTTCAGTGAGTGGCTGTTAAAAGCATCAAGTCAAAATTATGGTCTATCTCTAGCAAATGGATAGTGCCACTTGATATAGATTTTGTATAATAAGCTACTACAAATTTCATTTTATTTTTTTTTGTCATGATTTTTCTCAGCTAATTATTTTAAATTTTATTTTATTCCATTTTACTGTATTAAATGTATATTGAACTCCCTTAAATACCTTTTGATAATATAAAATATAAACTAATGTACACTTCCATCCCTCTAGGTTAGAGTAAGATAATAACATTTCTTACTTCCTGAATTTAAATTTATTGAGGTAAAAGAATATTTTAAAACTCCTTTTTAAGTATTAAACTTTATATAACTAAATTATTAGGCAATCACTGAAATTTTTAAATATAAAATTCTGTCATTTTGAAATTTAAAGTATCTTCTACCAAAAATGATGTTTTCTTACATGCAATAATTTTCTAATCAAAGTGATGCAATTTATCCATTCTATGTAGATCATTAACTTGTTATTAAACAAACATATATAGTGCTTAAAAGGTACTATTTTATTTAAAGTATTAACTAATTTAAACATCATAACAGTCCTTGGAGTACGTATAACAATAATTCTGATTTTATAAATGAAGAAATAGAGGTTAACTAACTTGACCAAGGTCACAGGGCTAACATATTTTTTAAAAATAGAAATAAGCAGGCTAAGTAATTTGCCTACAGTCACAGGGTTAATATGTAGTAGATCCAGGATTTGAACACAGTTGAGTTATCACTAACATATGTAATCATTTTATTATTATTATTAATTTGAGATGGAGTCTCACTCTGTCACCAGGGCTGGAGTACAGTGGCATGATAGCTTTCTGAAATCTCTGCCTCCCAGTTTCAAGCAACTCACCTGCCTCAGCCTCCTGAGTAGCTGAGATTATAGGCGTCCGCCACTATGCCCAGCTAATTTTTTGTATTTGTAGTAGAGATGGGGTTTCACCATGTTAGCCAGGCTGGTCTCGAACTCCTGACCTTGTGATTTGCCTGCTTCAGCCTCCCAAAGTGCTGGGATTATAGGCATGAGCCACCGCATCTGGCCTTGTAATACTATTTCCCTAAAGTTGTGTCTTCTAATTCTTAAAAATAAAAAAATCACATTAATTAAAAAGACAGCTGAAGTATACACATCAATAAAGAAAAAGGTACCAGACATTCCAGAATCTCAGACTTCTCCTCTGTAAAATGGATAAATAATAGTATGATATGTTAAAAAATTGTCCATAAGGATTAAATGAGAAATTACGTGAAAAGCCTTTAACATGACTGGCTCAACTTTTCAAAAAATGTTGATTGTGATCATTGTGGTAGCATCATCCAAGATATAAGCATAAATGTTTTCTGATCTCTTAATAGAGATTAATAAACTAATTCACAAGTCATATTTTTATTTAGCCTATTATTTCATAGTTTCTACTTTCATCTAAGTGACTTTGTAGTGAACAAATGAAAAATAAAATATTTTTATTTATAAATGTGGCTCCTTGTATAAAAGGGACAATTTTTCAGGTAAGTGCAGTGGCTCATGCCTGTAATCCTAGCACTTTGGGAGGCTGAGGTGGAAGAATCACTTGGGCACAGGAATTTGAGACCAGCCTGGGAAACATGGCAAGACCCCATCTCTACAGAAAAATTTTTTTTAAATATCTAGGCATGGTGGTGCATGCCAGTGGTCGCAGCTACATAAGAGGCTAAGACAGGAGGATTGCTTGATCCCAGGGGTTCCAGGCTGCATTGAGCCCTCTTCATGCCACTGCACTCCAGCCTGAGTGATAAGATGAAATTCTGTCTCAAAAAACAACAGCAAAAACAACAAAGATACAACATTTAAATTTTTTTAAGGTTTTACTTACTATGTCTTATTCAAGAATAAAAGTCGCTATTTAAATTTTTAAAATCACTTTAAAAATAGCTAAATAAAAATAAATGTATGCCATTCAGAGGGGGTCCCAAGATGGCCAAACAAGAGGCAGCTCCGGAATGCAGCTCCCGGAGACAGAGACATAGAAGCTGAGTGGTCTCCACAATTTCAAATGTGGTACCAGGTTCATTTTGTGGGTCTGGTTGGACAGTGGGTATAAAACAAATATGGCAAGGTGAGGCAAGGCAGGGTACTACCTCACCCAGGAGGTGCATGCAACTGACCAGAGGACCAGAGGATCTCACATTCTGGGACTTTGATTCGGATACAGTGCTGCACCCAAGCCCTCTACAACCCACAGAACAGGAGATCTTCGCCAGGCTGAAAAGCCTCAGTGAGCTGCCTGAACATGCAGAACAGCAACTTCAGCCAGTGCCTCACCTGTCAGCACAGATCTAGGCAGAAGCACTGGATGATGCCAAGAAAGCCAGAAAGCTGGCTGGATGGAGCTACGTGCCCCCCAGAAAGAGGGGAACTGAAAACAGGGAAACAGGCCATATGGCAGGACTGGTCTCCTCCACATAAAACCTAGCAAGCTAAAAAACTCTCACTTCAGAGTTTCGCACCCAGAACATCAATTAGAGAGCAACCAGGAACAATCGAGCTCGGGAGGGGGAAGGGCAGCCATCATTGCAGAAGCCAGCCTAATTTTCATAAGTAAATAAAAAACATAGGAGCTCCACTGAATCTGTGACAGCCCAGCAGCACCTCTGCAGGCAGACAAAGGAAAGGCCGTCTCCCCAAGGAGCTACCTGAGATCAAAGCTATATAAATCCAACAAGATGGGAAGAAACCAGTGCAAGAAGAATGAAATCATCAAAAACCAGAATGCCTGTCCCCCACCACGAGATCACAACTCCTCCCAGCAAGGGAACAAAGCTGGATGGAGAACAAATTTGACAAATTGACAGAAGCAGGCTTCAGAAGGTGGGTAATAACAAATTTCTCTGAGTTAAAGGAACATGTTTTAACCCAATACAAAGAAACTAAAAACCTTGAAAAAAGGTTAGATGAAATGCTAACTACAATAACCAGCTTAGAGAAGAACATGAATGATTTGATGGAGTTGAAAAACAGAGCACAAGAACTTCATGAAGCATACACAAGTTTCAATAGCCGAATAGATCAAGCAGAAGAAAGGATATCAGAGATTGAAGATCAACTCAATGAAATAAAAGAAGAAGGCAAGAAAAGAGAACAAAGAGTGGAAAGAAATGAACAAAGCCTCCAAGAAACATGGGATTATGTGAAAAGACCTAATCTACGCTTGACTGGTATACCAGAAGATGACAGGGAGAATGAATCCAAGTTGGAAAACACTCTCCAGGATATTATCCAGGAGAACTTCCCCAACCTAGCAAAGCAGGCCAACATTCAAATCCAGGAAATACAGAGGACACCACAATGATACTCCTCTAGAAGAGCAAACCCAAGGCAAATAATTGTCAGATTCACCAGGGTTGAAATAAAGGAAAAAGTACTAAAGGCAGCCAGAGAGAAAGATCAGGTCACCCACAAAGGGAAGGCCATCAGACTCACAGCAGAGCTCTCAGTGGAAACCCTACAAGCCAGAAGAGAGTGGGGCCAATATTCAACATCCTTAAAGGAAAGAACTTTCAACCTAGAATTTCACATCCAGCCAAACTAAGCTTCATAAGTGAAGGAGAAATAAAATCCTTTATGGACAAGTAATTGCTGAGAGATTTCGTCACTGACAGACCTGCCTACAAGTGCTCCCGAGGAAGCACTACACACAGAAAGGAAAAACCGGTACCAGCCACTGCAAAAAAGAACCAAATGGTAAAGACCAACAATGCAATGAAGAAATTACACCAACCAAAGGGCAAAACAGCCAACCAGTAACAAAATGGCAGGATCAAATTCACACATAACAATACTAACATTAAATGTAAATGGATTAAATGCCCTAATCAAAAGACACAGACTGGCAAACTGGATAAAAAGCCAAGAACCATCAGTGTGCTGTATTCAGGAGACCCATCTTACACGCAAAGACACACATAGACTCAAAATTAAGGGATCAAAGAAGATTTACCAAGCAAATGAAGAGCAAAAAAAAAAGCAGGGGTGGCAATCCTGGTCTCTGATAAAACAGACTTTTAACCAACAAAAATTAAAAGAGACAAAGAAGGGCATTATATAATGGTGAAAGGATCAACAGAACAACAAGAGCTAACTATTCTAAATATATATGCACCCAATATAGGAGCACCCAGATATATAAAGCAGTCCTTAACGTCCTACAAAGGGACTTCGGCTCCCATACAATAATAGTAGGAGACTTTAACACTCAAGTGTCAATATTAGACAGATTAATGAAACAGAAGATCCACAAGGAAATCCAGGATGTGAACTCACATCTGGACCAAGCAGACTTAATAGACATTTACAGAACTCTCAACCCCAAATCCACAGAATATACATTCTTCTCAGCACCACATTGCACTTACTCTAAAATCAACCATATAATTGGAAGTAAATCACTCCTCAGCAAATGCAAAAGAATGAAAATCATAACAAACAGTCTCTCAGACCACAGTACAATCAAATTAGAACTCAGGATTAAGAAACTACCTCAAAACCACAAAACTTCATGGAAACTGAACAACTGACTTCTGAATGTTGACTGGATAAACAATGAAATGAAGGCAGAAATAAAGATGTTCTTTGAAACAAACAAGAATGAAGACACAAGGTACCAGAATCTCTGGGACACATTTAAAGCAGTGTTTAAAGGAAAATTCATAGCAATAAATGCCCAGATGAGGAGTAAGGAAAGATCTAAAATCAACACCCTAGTATCAAAATTGAAAGAGCTTGCAGTGCAAGATCAAACAAACTCAAAAGCTAGCAGAAGACAAGAAATAACTAAGATCAGAGCAGAACTGAAGAAGATAGAGATACAAAAGTCCCTTCAAATAATCAACAAATCCAGGAGCTCATTTTTTGAAAATATCAACAAAATAGATAGACCACTAGCCAGACTAATAAAAAAGAAAAGAGAGAAAAATCAAACAGATGCAATAATAAACAATAAAGGGGACATCACCACTGATTCCACAGAAATGCAAACTACCATCAGAAATTACTACAAACAACTCTAAGCACACAAACCAGTAAATCTGGAAGAAATGCATAAATTCCTGGACACTTGTACACTCCCAAGACTAAACCGGGAAGAAGTTGACACCCTGAATAGACCAATAACAAGGTCGGAAGTTAAGGCCTACCAATTAATAGCCTACCAACCAAAAAAAGTCCAGGTCCAGGTGGGTTTACAGCTTAATTCTACCAGACATACAAAGAGGAGCTGGTACCATGCCTTCTAAAACTATTCCAAACAATACAAAAAGAGGGAACCCTCCCCAAATCATTTTCTGAGACCAAAATCATCCTGATACCAAAACCAGGCAGAAACTCAACAAAAAAAGAAAATTTCAGGCCAATATCCATGATGAACATTGACACGAAATCTTCAATAAAACACTGGCAAACCAAGTGCAACAGCAAATCAAAAAGCTTATTGATCACGATCAAGTAGGCTTCATCCCAGAGATGCAAGACTGGTTCAACATACGCAAGTCTATAAATGTAATCCATCACATAAACAGAACCAAGGACAAAAACCAGATGATTATCTCAATAGATACAGAGGAGGCCTTCAACAAATTTCAACAACTCTTTTTGCTAAAAACTCTCAATAAACTAGGTACCAATGGAACATATCACAAAATAATAAAAGCTATTTACAACAAACCCACATCCAATATCATACTGAATGGGCAAAAACTGGAAGCATTCCCTCTGAAATCTGGCACAAGACAAGAATGCCCTCTCTCACCACTCCTATTCAATAGAGTATTGGAAGTACTAGCCAGAGCAATCAGGAAAGAGAAAGTAATAAAGGGTATTCAATTAAGAAAAAAGGAAGTCAAATTGTCACTATTTGCAGATGACATGATTTTATATTAAGAAGACCCCGTTGTCTCAGCCCAAAATCTCCTGAAACTGATAAGCAACTTCAGCAAAGTCTCAGGATATAAAATCAATGTGCAGAAATCACAAGCATTCCTATATACCAATACGTAACAGACAGCCAAATCAAAAGTGAACTCCCATTCACAATTGCTACAAAGAGAATAAAATACCTGGGAATACAACTAACAAAGGATGTAAAGGACCTCTTTAAGGAGAACTACAAACCACTGCTCAAGGAAATAAGAGAGGACATAAACAGATGAAAAAACATTTCATGTTCATGGTTGGGAAGAATCAATATTGTGAAAATGGTGATACTGCCCAAAGTAATTTATAGATTCAACACTATCCCCATCAAGCTATCAATGACCTTCTGCACAGAACTGGAAAAAAACACTTCAAACTTCATATGGAACCAAAAGAGAGCCTGCACAGCCAAAACAATCCTAAGCAAAAAGAACAAAGCTAGAGGCATCATGCTACCTGACTTCAAACTATACTACAAGGCCACAGTAATCAAAACAGCATGGTACTGGTATCAAAACAGAGACATAGACCAATGGAACAGAACAGAGGCCTCAGAAGCAACACCACACATCTAAAACCATCTGATCTTTGACAAACCTGACAAAAACAAGCTAAGGGGAAAGGATTCCCTGTTTAATAAATGGCGTTGGAAAAACTGGCTAGCCATGTGCAGAAAGCAGAAACTGGACCCCTTCATGACACCTTACACTAAAATTAACTCCAGATGATTAAAGATCTAAACATTAGACCTAGTATCATAAAAACCCTAGAAGAAAACCTAGTCAAAACCATTCAGGACATAGGCATAGGCAAGGACTTCATGACTAAAACACCAAAAGCAATGGCAACAAAAGGCAAAATAGATAAATGGCATCTAATTAAACTCCAGAGCTTCTGTAGAGCAAAAGAAACAATCACTAGAGTGAACCGGCAACCAACAGAATGGGAAAACATTTTTGCAATCTACCCATCTGACAAAGGGCTAATATCCAGAATCTACAAAGAACTAAAATAGATTTACAAGAAAAAAACAAACAAACAAACAAATCCATTGAAAAATGGGCAAAAGATATGAACAGACAGTTTTCAAAAGAAGACATCTATGAGGCTAAGAAACATATGAAAAAATGTTCATCATCACTGGTCATTAGAGAAATGCAAATCAAAACCATACTGAGATACCACCTCACACCAGTTAGAATGGCAATCATTAAAAAATCAGGAGACACCGGATGCTGGACAGGATGTGGAGAAATAGGAGCACTTTTACACTGTTGGTGGGAGTGTAAATTAGTGCAACCATTGTGGAAGATAGTGTGGCAATTCCTCAAGGATCTAGAAATAGAAATCCCATTTGACCCAGCAATTACTGGGTATATGCCCAAAGAATTATAAATTTTTCTGTTATAAAGAAACATGTACATGTATGTTCATGGCAGCACTGTTTACAATAGCAAAGACTTGGAACCAACCCAAATGTCCATCAATGACAGACTAGATAAAGAAAATGTGGTACGTATACATGAGGGAATACTATGCAGCCATAAAAAACAATGAGTTTGTGTCCTTCATAGGGGCATGGATGAATCTGGAAACCATTCTCAGCAAACTGACACAAGAACAGAAAACCAAACACCGCAGGTTCTCACTCATAGGAGGGTGTTGAACAACAAGAACACATGGACACAGGGAGGGGAGCATCACACACTGGCGTATGTTGTGAGGGGTAGGGGAGGCACAGCTCGGGGTGGGGAGGATGGAGATGGATAACATGGGGAGAAATACCAGATATAGGTAGGTGATGGGGGGATGAAGGCAGCAAACCACCTTGCCATGTATGTACCTATGCAACAATCCTGCATGATCTGCACATGTACCCCAGAACCTAAAGTAGAATTTTTTAAAAAACTAAAAAAAATGTATGTAATTCTTAAATAACTTTGGTTAATTGCTTAAGACATTATTTGATTTCGACTAATTCAGTCTCTAAATTTTCTAATTAACAATTTTCAGGGAATTTTTTTTTCTTGTTGGCTTCCTTTTTAAAAAGAAAAGTAAATAGCAATATTACTAGCAGTAAAGATTAAAATCAATAAAATTATTTTTCTACAATAACTAAGCTTTAGTATATAGTATGTCCAATATCTATTTTTAATATCTAGAAAAACATTGCAAATACATGTACATTCTCTATCTAGCACAAAAAGGAAAAGTATACTCTATTGCCATGTAATAAACAACTAGATTTAAATGTACTACAACATTCTGCACAAAAGGGGAAAAGGTGTCAAAATTATCGCTAAGAAATTATGGTAGTCATTTCTCAATCCCTCTGTTTAAAAACACAAAGCAGGTCTTAAGATACTAATTCAGCTTCCTCTGAAGAGAATTGCTGACATTATCATGTCAGTTCCCTGACAATGTTTTACATAAGAAAATATTAGCAAGAAAAGCTAGAAAATTTTAGAAATAGATGTATATATATGTATACATTTTTATTTTAATTTAATTTTATTTTTTTACCAAGTGCTAAGTTGTTTCGGTTTCCTTAAGCATAAATGTAAAACAAATGCAGGTAAATTCTTTCTATTACTAGATCACAATTTCTCAGGAAGTTAATATTATCAGCTTAATAAATGTTCACTGTTATTATTAAAGCAAGAAAAATGATACCTAACATAACCAATTTGTTAAACTTCTTGAGAAGTTGTTAATATTAGCCCAATTTAACATAACAAAATAAAAGTTATAAAACTTGTCAATGGCATCTACAAGAATAACTTGCAGATACAAGTTACCTTAAAATATTTAGTCTAGAACTCCCTATTGAGATCAGAAATGTGCAGTCTATGGCCATTTCACAATGAACATGCCCTATCTCGTCAAAACTTGGACGCTAACCAGGGTTAAACCTGGTGAATACTTAGATGGGAGATTAGAAATATACAGGTACCTTTTCTCCTGGGGTAAAGGTTGTTCCCCTAACCAAGAATTACCCATGTGTTTGTATACCATAAAACATATATCTCATTACCCTTGAGCTACACTGTTTCAACTTTCTTATCCCTTTCCTGATATCGCTCTGATGTGATTAGGAGCTAGAGCTGTTTGGAAAGTAGGAGGCCCAAATCTTTCCATGGTCACCTTTTATTTCCTTCTAAAGAATATATGCAAAAAGAACTCTCGGTAAATGCAAACTAGTTAATCTCTGCTCTCAAATGTGACAGCTAGACTCCTTGGACGTATGACCTGCAACCCCACTTTAAGGCCTAAAATAAAATCGGTCCTCCTCCCTCCTTTTCTTCCAGGCCCGCAGTCAATAATTGGATCTCTAGGTTGTACTAGTGTAATGATAAAAAGAAGCACAGAAATAAATCGCTCTCCCACTCACCATTTTATTCCTAGTGTTTAGAACACAAGGCAGGAATTGAGTATACAACTATTGAATGAACAAAGAAAAACAAGAGGAAAAAATTGTGTTTTCTTCAATTTAAGACCACTTTTCTACTCTCACATAAAGTTCCAAGTTTTAGCAATATGACCTAATTATATTATTGGCCTTAACCAAATCAATTATCTTTCTCCTATTCGTGGTCTTATTGGAAAAGGGAGGAGATTTTGACTACATTTTACTTTGTATCTATGACATTCTTATATCAAATATACCTGAAATGCCTAATTTTCCTCTCATATAGTCTTCATCATTTGAAAAGTCCTAAGCCCATGGTTCAATCCAGAATACACAATATACTCTAAATTTATATTTGATACTGGGTTTCCCCCACAAAAGCATTCTGTGGGTTTGTCAGGTGTTTTCTCACCCACCAAGTGGAGAATGATGTGAAATACAGCTGTCAAGAGAATCTGATTGGACAGTTAAAGAATAGAACTGGGAGATTATGGAGTAAAAACCCAGGTGTCAGTTTAGCAAGCTCAAGTTTAAAGGTTAATTGGCTGTCAAAATTCAGAATCAAGAGGGCCAAATAGATGAGGAAAAAGCAGAAGATTCCAGAATCCAGTGAAAGTCTTAGGAATACTTAAGAAACCAGATGTCTGGAAACCGGGAGGAGAAAGTGCATATGAGAAGTGGGGTATGACTATTGAGAAAACAGAAAAGCAAGAGTAAGAAACCTAGAAACTTGAGCAAATAAGGCAGGCTGAAAAAAAGGGGGCCTCTTTTGTGCCTTCTGAAAAGTGTGAGAGAACTGGGTCATGAGCACATGACAGAAGTAACCCTAATTATTATGAGAGTCGTGTTTATAGCTTCCCTATATGCACAGAGAATGCCAGTTATGGCTATGACAATGAGTAGGAAAAATAGACCACAGGCATTCATAGAAAATTCTTGATTTTCAAGCTAAATAAATTTTAAAAGACAGGGTGACATTTGATGATACCTAGGTTATAAGCGGATAATATACAGTATTTTGAAAAACCTAGCTATAGAACTATAAACATTCATAATAACTTTACTGAACTCATTTATTCATTCTTTCAACACATAGTAAGGTACTTCCTATCTGTCAGGGACTATTCATAATGACAAGATATAATCTGTGCCCTCAAGAGTCCTTATTGGGGGATTGGGAGACATAGACACAAAAATTAATCACTTGGAATCAATAGGTTCTGTTCTATGTGCCCCTATATTATGCATTTTCTATGTTATACACCTAGTATCAAGAGAACAGAAAGGAGCTCTAGTTTGGTATGGAAACATACTTTAGGTTCCTTGAGTATTTACAGGTGAAAAAAGAGAGATAATATATATAATGGTCAAAGGATCATGAGCCAATGCATGAACACATGAAGGGATTTCACTGAACACAGAGCATAAGGGGTGCAGAGGCAATGGACACCATAGAACTAGGAAAAAAATGGGTTAGAGCTACATAGAGAAGAGCCAAATGTGTCTTAAGGGCTTGGAAATAAAGATTTAACAGCAGAAATATGATATTGGATCTTTATTTTAGAAAGACTACTATGATGGCAGTAGTGAGGATAAATTCCAGTTGGAGGAGTGACTGGAAAAAGACCAGCAGGAAGCAGCTGGGAAAGCATAAGTGACAGATGATGGTCTTCAACAGACGGGAATGACTGAACAACTCATTTTGGACATAAAACACACAGGCTTAAGTGATTGATTCCACGTGACAAATAAGTGGTAAGGAGGGTGTTAAAAAGATTCACAGTCATCTTATGTGACCATATCAATGATAATAACATGAAATAAAATGGGAGAAAGTTGTTGGGCATGGAGAGGAGGAAAATGATGGAAAAGGAGAACTGGTATTGAGACCTGCTAAATTTGAGGTACTTACAAGATATCCAAGTTGAAATGTCCTGTTTCATGAGGTACTCTGAATTAATAGTCATTGTGCCTTGGGATAGCATCAGTAATTTAAAGTTTAAATCAGAGCATCAATATTGTTATATATGTTGACACTAATAAATCTAAACAGTTTTATTACTATTAGACTATAAAAGCACTTTTAATATGAAAAATTTAATGATATAAACTAACATGACAATATCATTCTAGTCATGGCCCTATAAGAAGTTGTAAAAATTGGTTTAATATTTAGATCTATGACACAAGCACTGATGTTTACAACACATTCATCACAAAAATAAATAAATAAGTGAATTATGGGATACCATTCCACATGCATTGGTTTCACCTCAACTTGCCCAGACACTGGCAAGTGGCAATTACTACTGCCATTATTTGGTGGGTGCTTCACCTAAATCAAAAGTACTGATTGCTCATACTTCACCAGGTCTTGCCACCTTTAATTATTTAAACAGAATAATGAGCACATGTGTGAATATAATATAGTTTGAAATACTAAATAAATTTTCAAAGAGGATAAGAGATATATTTGTACTTGTTCTACACCATCTTCTCTGACATTCTGCAATACAAAGATTAATCTTTGCTTTGAACTTGCATTTCCCTATCTATTGCACAGTATATAATCAGAATTACCAGTAACTAGCTAGGGAGGAAGCTGGATGGAAAAATGCTTTCTATATTTATTAGAATATTCTTAATGTATTGTCAGTCCATGGAAATAGACCTGCCTTACCATAAAAATACACTCCAGAAAGTTTCATGTGAAAATGGAATGTCTTAATTTTTTTCAAAAACTGAAACTATGTCCTAAGGCAAAACAGCATAGTTTCATTTTTTACCAACCATAGTTAAAGGATGGGATTTTATGCGTTGTTGGCACTACACATAATTGCTATATATAATTATAGTATGTCCAACAATGCCTTCTTGTAGGTCACTGTGGTTATTACTATAGATCTAGATAATTAAAAGACAATGAAAAATGTTTATGGTCCCAGAAGGGCAACTGTCAGACTGTCACTGAGTCTATGAAACACTGGAATTGAAAATGCTTTGTGCATCATCTGTGACCAATGATAAAGGCTTTCCATAATTTTAGCTGTGAGTTGACCAAGAAAACCAAGGCAGAACACCTTCTGGAAGATGACAGCTGCTCAAAAAACCCCGTGTCTAAACAAACTCACTTTAAAGTTGAAGACAGACACACGCAATGGCTCTAAAGACAATCTGAAATAAATTGAAAATAGAATCTACTAATTAGATAATGTATTTATTCATAGAACACACCCCCCAAAATACATAGCTCATTACAATGGATGTTTACATTTGCTGCATATTGTACACCTTTCTTCTTAAAATTTAATGGCATAAATATCATTATTTAATGGAAGCTAGCTGAATGCCTTAGTACTTTGATAATAAACTATAAAACCTGCAGAATGTATCTTTATATTATAGAAAATATTTTAAATTATTCTGTATACTATTTATAAATAATGATCACAAGCGTTTCAATTGTATGCAATTATCACCTTCCTAAGAGGAGTTTTCTTGAAGCTTAATGGAGTATAAGTTCTTTCCCTTAGAAATGCAAAATTTAAATACAGGCTTTGCTCTAATAGATTGTTTGTTTTGAGGGGATATAAACATAAAAATTACAACATAATTTAAGCTTATTTTAAATATCTGTTGGGAAATATAAATATCTATAATTATTTTAAAGATAATATTTAATTTCAAACTCACATTTTAAAATATAACTAATACTTTCTTTAAAACATATAATTTATACAGTTTATATATGGATATATATAATTAAGTACTTAAGCTTTAAATTGACTCAAGTCCAAAAGTTACATCTCTATAATGCCCATATTTTCACAGTTAAAGCTAGTTAGTAACTTTATTTTTGATGTCTGTTTCAATTAAAATACATGGAATAGTACTGACATGAACCTGTTTGCTAGGCAGCACACACAGTTATGAACATTGTTCACAGCACAGTCTAACGTGTCCTATATATATCTAAGTTCACTTAGAAGTTTAATAACCCTCAATCACTTAACATGTCAAACCTGTCCAAACCTGTTCCTTCCTTAGTCTTCCCCATATAAATTAGTGCTCACTTGATTCTTCATGTTCTCAAAGCAAAAAACTTGGAATCGTTCTTAAATTCTTTCTTTCACTCCGCAACCAGCCCATCAGAAAATCTTGCTGACTCTCCTATCAAAAAAAGGAAAATCTGACTGCTTGTTAACCTCTGTATCACTGTCATCTTAGTCCAGGAAACCTTATAATTTTCTCGGATTACTGATATAGCTGCTAACTAGTCTACACGCTTCTATTCTTTTCCCCTGTAACAATATAATTTCCTCACAGCAGTTATAAAAACCTTGTTTTTATGTAAGTCAAATTGTGTAATTCTTCTGTTGAAAATCCCCTAATATAATACCTTCCTAACATTCTAAGATTAAAATTCAAAGTCCTCTTTACTATGATTTATAAGGCCCTAAGTCACAACCTCTTTGATCCCCAAGTATCTAACTTTATATCCCCCACCTCCCCGCCATTCTCCAAACTCACTTTGTCCATGCTGGACCCCTTGCTGTTCCCTCAATATTTGGGACATGCTCCCATCTCAAGGGCTTTGCATTTGCTGTTCCCTCTGACTCTAATTTTCTTCCTAGTGCTCTTCATGTCTCACTTCATCACCTGCTTCAGGTTTCCCTTACATATCACTTTCTCAAAAAAAGTCCCGGTCACTCTCCTTAAAACTGAATTCATCCTACACTCGGTTTCTCTCTAACTCACTTTATGTTTTTCTACAGCATTTATGGCCATCAAATACAATATGTGTTCACTATTGGCTTATTAACTGTTCCCGCAATCAATGTAGTCTCCCTCAGAACATGTTTCTGTCTAGTTGGTTAACTGCCCAGAATAGTGCCTGATACGTGTTCAATAACATTTTGCTGTATGAATGAGTGAATGTGAAAATCTATTCAATGTTTTTATTTTTAAAATTCATTTATCATACGTAGATTAAAATCTAATTTCACAAAAAGATAGCACATTAGTCTGGAAAATTAAAGCTTGATACAATTTGGAGAGCTCTACAAGCAACAAATGATTCAGGGAATCCTGCTTCTTCTTCTTCTTTTTTTTTTAGACAGAGTCTTGCACTGTCACCTGGGCTGGAGTGTAATGGCACAGTCTCAGCTTACTGCAACCTTCATCTTCTGGATTCATGCAATTCTCGTGCCTCCTCCACATCCAAGGCCAATCCAGGCCCACGCCAAGCCAGCTGGGATTACAGGCACACACCACCACACCCAGCTAAATTTTTGTACTTTTAGTAGAGATGGGGTTTCACTATGTTAGCCAGACTGGTCTCAAACTCCTGACCTTGTGATCTGCCTGCCTTGACCTCCCAAAGTGCTGAGATTACAGGTGTGATCCACTGTATGCACTGTGCCCAGCCAGAACCATGTGTCTTCTATCACATGGCTTAGAACTTTCAAAGTCAACAGTGAATCCCACTGGAAGTCTTAGGGGCTAGTCTGGAAGTAGTATGCCCCACCTTTGGTCATTTTTAGACACATGGCCAAATTCCCAAATTCAACTTCCAATTGAAGATAAAATCTCCCAATGGGCTCAGAGAAGAGGAAACTGGATTGGTGAGCATCTACCCACCTCTGCCACACATAAGCTAGGACAACACTGCATGCCTTCTGAGAACCATGAATGAAATAAAGTAGAATGAAGGGACTGAACATGACTAAGGGAGTGAGAAGTAAAGTATTAGCTACATTTTTCAGACACTGCCTCTCTGAGGAGGTAACATTTGAGCTAAGAGAGATATGAATGAGCTAGACATGCAAACACTGGAGAAGTAATACTAGGAGTCCATGGAGAAGGTAGTGGAAAGACCTTGGAGTAGGAATAAGTGCAGCATGTTTGCAGAATAGCAAGAAGACTGGTGTAGTTGAGGAGACAGGGCAAGGGAGAGTGGGAGAGCATGCAGCCAAAGAGGTAGGCAAGAGTCTCATCTTGCAAAGGCCACACAGTAAGAAGTTTGGATTTTATTTTTTAAACAAGGGGAAGACATCATTATATTTAAAGCAGGAAATCTCATGATCTGATTTACATTTTTCAAATGTGCCTGGCTATTGTGACATGAGTGGAATTATTGTGGGGTAAGACAAGGTAAAATATGAGGCTTTTGCAAGAGTATGAGAAATCACCATAGTAATACAGATAGAAAGAAGTGGGAAAAAATTAAATACATTCTGGAGGAAACGCCTACCAGGCTTTCTGGTAGATTTAATGGTAGGAATTGCAGGGTGAGAGAATGATGACTTAAAATGACTCCTGGGCTTTTGGCTTGAGTAAATTCACACAGATTTGGTACTTTTGCAAAAATGGGGAAGATAAGGAGAAGATTAGGTCTTCTGGGAAAAACCAGAGTTATTTTTTGGACAGATAAAACTCTAGAGAAACCTATTAGATATTAAAATTCAGAAGAGACATCATGGTAAAGATACCACCATATGAAAAGTATTTAAAGCCAAAGAATGGAAGAGGCCACCTGAAAAAGTAAAAAGATGAAACTATAAAGTTGAGTCTAGGGCCAACCTATCAACCAGAAATCTGGCCAGAGAGGAGCAGCTCACTGAAGATGCTGAGAGGGATATGAGCCTGGGAGTCAGCAGGAAAACTAGAACCATGCAAATAATAGGAGTCAGGAGAGGAAAAGTAGGAATGGTCAGTTGTACTGACTGCAGCTCAGAGGTGAACAAAATGAGAACAGGTGAGTGACTGCTGGTGGTGGACATGATGAGTGGCTAATGACTGGCAAGAGCAGTTTCAGGAGCGGAAAGGAAGAGAACCCCATGGCGGGGAGAATGGGAAGGGCAAGTGGAGGCTGTTAGTTCACTTCACACTCACTTTTGTCAACCTTCTTAGAGACAATGAGCAGAATATGAGGAAAGAGCATTGGTTTGATGCGGAGTTCTCTGGATAAGAAAAAAAAAAATTTTTTTTTAAAACTTGGCCAAAATGGTGAAACCCCGTCTCTACTGAAAATACAAAAATTAGCCACATGTGGTGGCGGGCAACTGTGGTCCCAGCTACTCAAGAGGCTGAGGCAGGAGAATCCCTTGAACCTGGGAGGCAGATGCTGCAGTGAGCTGAGATCATGCCACTGCACTCCAGCCTGGGCAACAAAGCAAGACTCTCTCTCAAAAAAACAAAACAAACAACCAACCAGCAGCAGTCACTGGAAGACACGTTCTAGACTGATGGGAAGCATCCTTTAAGAGTAGAAGAAAGACATCTACCTAAATCAGAACTTAAAAGCTCTCTTAACTAATTTAATTTAAAATCTTTCTGGTTCTTTGACTTATGAAACTATACTCTATAGAAATGCAAATTAGTAAGACATCAGTGATTTTTAAATTACCTGGATTTTAATATGCATTTATTTTATTATGACCTTGTTAGGAAAACATTATAAAGATACATTTTGATAAATCTGTTTTTCCAGAGAAAAATTATATAATTATTCTGCACTTAAATGCAATCTAACTACTTATTTTAATATTTAAGTTTATAGCAAATATCCTAGGTCATGTTTTTCATGTATTTTGCTCAAATCATAGTCATACAGTTGTGTATTACTGGCGAAATTGTATGCCCAACTATAAAAACAGAGATTTTTTTAATCATATTTATTTAAAATAATGTGTGGCTTATTCACTCTTTTGTAGTTTGCCTTTGGGTTAGCCAAATCTGACACAAATTCTTTCTTTGTGATTCACAAGGTGTCTGAGTCTCGTGTATATGTGTGACAGAGAAAGAGAAATGAGAGACAGAGAAAACAATAATAACTGCCTTACAGAAATATGAAAGTCAGAGACAGTTTGTGCATACAGCAGCTGAATCCTGGCATTTATAGCGGCTGTTATTGATATTATTTCCATTGCCATTGTCATTACTCTTATTGCTATATTTTTTAAGTTAGGGAACCTATACACCATAGCTGAAGAACTTTCTTTCCACTGATGGCAAATGACAAACAAAAATAAATTTAAAAACACATAGTCCCCAAACTAAAAACAAAACAAAACAAAACAAAAACTTTCTTTTTCCTTAAAGAAATATACAATTGGGTCAATAAACACTGTGCTGTAGACTTATTAAGTACTAATTTTTGTATGTGTATGTTTGCATGGGGGTGGTATTTGGTTTGAAAATTAAGAACACAGATTATGAACCTATTTGAGAAAAACTAAAAATTTTAAATTGAATTTTATATTATGGCTAGCTAAGGATTGGTAGTATGGAATGAGAGTATAGAGAAAGAAGTAGCAAAATAAACTACTACTTTTGCCATGTGTTTGGGAGAGACACAAACACACATAGCAAAAAAGTAAATAGTACAATAAGGAATCAGAAAATGAGACCAATTGGAAATGAAGTAGACAAGCAAAAAATGTCCCAAGTGAGTAAGTTGTTCCAAAGTCACAACTTAATCTTCCACTGAGGTATGTTACCCTAAGAGACAAGTAATTATTTTTATATTACCAATTTATTTTTCTACTAATTAACTAATAATGCTACAGCCTTCCCTCCTAATAGGCATTTAACTAGTGAAGATTGTTACAAAAAAAAAGTATTCCTTGGGCTGCACTAGTAGTAATCAGGACAGCTGTCTTTCCAAAGGCTGGAAATATATTAAGCCGAAATCCATATTTTGCGTTTGACTATGAGCTAAATGTTTCCCTCCGTTTCTTCTCCAAATTTTCATTTAATAGAAGCTTTTCCTTAATCACCACTTAACTGCTGTATTGACCAATACGTTCCATTATCTCCATAAAATACACAAGCTGCACTCACTGAACTCCAACTATTCAGAGCTCTCCAATCACACATAAGTAGGCCAGCAATGACTACTCCCATCAGTCAAGGTTCATGATTCAGGGTTCACAGGAGTTTGGTCCTAAACCTGTTTATAAGCCAGTTGTGTTTGCTATTGTAGTATAATTAAACATTAGTTATGGTGATGAAATATCAGAATGATAAAACAGATTTGCAGTCAATGAAAATTAAATTAATGTTATAAAAAGGCTAGGAGATCATCTGAAGTTGTCTGAAGTTCTTATTTTAAATTTAAAAAATTACAAATTGAAAATGTAGAATATGCATTTTTGGCCTGTCTTAGGTAAGAAATATTGTGTAGAATTCCAATCAATAGATATTTAAGAAAATGTCATGACCTTACATCAAAAGACTGGCATATGAATGTACAGGCACTTGTTTTACATTGAAATAGGACATTAAGGTATAAATGTATCATTTTTATGGTTCTCTTTACAAACAGACCTTTTCAATCCATTCACCTACTACTTTAGGTCATGACAGATGTATTCATATGTGCTATGCTCTTATGAAATATACCATAGACAATATACTTGCTACCAGGAAATAATCAAACAAATGGAGTTTAGGAAGTAGATTGCACAGACCATATGGTCATCAAGAGCAGAGGAGTCTTTGCAAATGAAAAAAAGAAAGATACCGCAAGTAAAATATATGTGTTAAAGAGTAGTTAATGTCTCTTCTGAGTCATTAGTCCTCCTTAAGTATAATAGGAGCAATTACAAAACAAATGCCATATATTTTTGCACAAGTCTTAGATTTCTTGAAAAACAGTTACATAAATTTGAGACTCTATGACCAAATACAAGAAAATGTTACTTATATAAACTAAACCAATTTTGTTGATAATCATGGATATATAAATGATATATATAAATAATATATCCATGTTTATCAACAAAAGCTGACCATTTAACGAAATGTAAATGGACCATGGAATTAAAAGGTTTATATAAGCATATTTTCCATGGAAATACTTTTAATTTTGAATAAAAATACTATCCATTTTATAAGATTTAAAATAAAAAAATTATGAATATAAATATAGAAGTTCATAAAACAATTTATTTCAATAAATGTTGAGTAACACTAAGTTTCATCTTTAAACCTATGTGATTATAGTTCACAAAATTATGGTCCTCATAACAAACAAGAAAAAAGGATTTATTGATGAGGAAAAACTACATTGGTAAAATTGTTAAGTAAAATAAACAAATGAATTGCATAGTTGCTGAGATCCTATCTTTAAAGTAATCCTAGAAACTTCTCTAAAAATGATTTGTGAATTTTTACTCCAACCTCTACAATAAAACACACAATAGTGCACTTAGTCTGCACTGCCACCAAGTGCTTAAACCAATTACTTTGAAGATTCTTCCAGCAGCTACTAGAAGATTCTTTCACTGCTATGAGTAGCAATATTGAAAGGCTAAAAGCGAACCATTTCGACCATGAATGGCTATAAGAGCACCAAAATTTTGACATGAAAATAAAATCTCAAAAGTATTAATAAAACATCAAAAATCATACCAGCTCACTGGAAGTTCATGAAGTCTAACAATGTTTTTCAGCTTGTAGTCAAATTTTGCTGGAGGAAGATTTTCTTTACAAACATTCAGGTTTGGATTTGGTTGCATATCTATGGGAAATTCTGAATCCTAGAGAAAAAAATTTAAACAAGGGCTCTGAGTTAAATGTCCAAATCACTGCACATGTTTGATCCTCTTATTTAATATTAAGGGACAACATAAACATTATAATTATAATTGCCCAGAATTTACATTAAATCCTTCATTTCCAATTTTAGTTTTGAGAAAATAATTAAAAAGATAAAATTTTAAATAAGGCACATATCAATTTATATAATCAATTTCAATTCTAAGCCACATGCTACATGATAAAAATTATGTGAAAATACTACCTATTTGAATTCTAATGAAGCACAATATAACGTTGTCATATATTTTTGGTTGTCTTTTTTTACACAAGCTTTCCAGGTCCAACAGTAATGTCACCAGTCAAAAATCTATGATAATTCTTATACCTCTTTTGTCCCCTATAAATGGCAGACTAAAAACACTTTCATTGGGTAACAAAGTTAACATTTACGAATTGATTGATTATGGTTCTCTTTTTAAATCTAAGGACACAGGGCTAATTTAAAACCATTTACTTAAGGTAAACTATGTCTATTAATCCTTTCAAATCACGTACATAGAATCCACATCTGTCATTTGTTGGTCACCTCCCTCTCCACCAAGCAAACCATAGCTAAAGATCAAAGAGCGTTTTCAGTTCATGAGAAAGTAGTCTTTTCTCAGTGGAAAAAGGACATGCTACAAATAAGCACTGAACACATAATAATGATGGACAGATTAATTGCTTAACTCTACTCAAAAAAGGAAGTTATGAATCCCCTTACAGGTAATTCTTTAAAAATGCTCTGAGAGAAGGCTCACATTGTGAATTTTTGCACCCATTTATTCATTCAAAAGTTTTTTTTATCTCAAACATTATTTTCCGCATGAAAATCTTTTTTTACTTTTGTTGTCCAGGCTGGAGTGCCATGGTACTATCTTGGCTCACTGCAAGCTCCACCTCCCGGGTTCAAGCGATTCTCCTGCCTCAGACACTTAAGTAGCTGGGACTATAGGCACGTGCCACCATGCCCGGCTGGTTTTTGGTATTTTTAGTAGAGATGAGATTTCACCGTGATAGCCAGGATGGTCTCCATCTCCTGACCTCATGATCAACCTGCCTCGGCCTCCCAGCATGCTGGGATTACAGGCGTGAGCCACCGTGCACTGCCGGCATGAAAATCTATCAGTGACCAAAGCAGATAAAAAATCTTGCCCTTATGGGGATTATATTCTAGTAGATTCTTTAATAAATTCTCAGAGCTGAAAAAATGATAAAGCCAATTTTCAAACATAAAATCGTATATATTGTTTTCTTTTCTTTTTTTTTTAGATGGAGTCTCTCTCTGTCGCCCAGGCTGGAGTGCAGTGGCGGGGGGATTCGGCTCACTGCAACCTCCACATCCCAGGTTTAAGTGATTCTCCTGCCTCAGGCTCTTAAGTAGCTGGGATTACAGGCACCCACCACCACGCCTGGCTAATTTTTTTAATTTTTAGTAAGGACGGGGTTTCACCAAGTCGTCTTCAATATTCTCCTGGGATATTGATTGAAGCTGACTTGATTTTAATATAATCTTACCTCTCTGAATCCCAGTTTCATAATCAGTTAACTGCTGGCTGTCTCTGTATGTCCCCGTACCAATAATAAAGTAAATTATTGCTTCATGGGCCAGTTGGAATTAAATATAGTCTTATATTTAAAAAATGGAAGATCTGTGCTTGGTCTGTTTCACTTAACATAATAACTTTCTATTTCATCCATATTGCTGCAAATGACAGGATTTCATTCTTTTTTATGGCCAAATATTATTCCATTATATATACATATCACATCTTCTTTTTCCACCCATCCATTCATGGGCACTTAGGTTGATTTCATATTTCAGCTATTATGAATAGTGCTGCATTAAACCTAAGAATGCACACATCTCTTTATTATATCAAGCAAAATATGCCGAGCACAGAAATACAAATATTGCATGTTCTCACTAATATGTGGGAGCTAAAAAAGTGGCTCTAAGAAGACAGAAAATAGATTGGTGGTTACCAGAGGCTGAAAAGCTCGGTGGAGAAGGAAAGTTGAACAGAAGTTGAATAATGGGTACATTTAAATACATGGTTTGATAGAAGAAATAAGACCTAGTGTTCTGTAGATCAGTAGGGTGACTATAGTTTACAATAAACTATAGTACATTTCAAAATAGCTAGAAGAACATAATTCAAATATTTCTAACATAAAGAAAAGACAAACATTTAAGGTGATGGGTTCCTCAGTGAAGGAAGGAAAGGAAAGGAAGGGAAGGGGAGGAGAAGGGAGCAGAAGGGAAGGGAAGGGAAGGGAGGGAAAGAAAAAGAAAAATATTTCACTAACTCTAACAGCAATCAGATATAAATAACTACTAGAACACTAATAAGAAATGTTTTAAGCCTAAAGAAAGAAACTACACTTTATTCAGAGATATAAAGCAAGGTCATATAAGTATAGATAATCCATGGACTCAGAAAGTCTCCTGATAAACTTCTGAAGAAGTTCAATTTAACTATTCAATGCAAGTCAAAATACCAATGCGAATCTTAGAGCAAGCTTATCTCTTGCAGTAGCTAGTATTGCTTACACTGATCAATACTATTGGGAAATGATGATAATCCATCACTGACCATTCAAATTAATTTTTAAAAAGAAAAAGTTAAATGGTATGTTAAGATAGCTATTTTAAAAATAAACACCCTGTTAAAACAGATTTTATGTGGTTTTTCTTTCTTTGTCTTAATTTCCCATGTGGAGAGAAATTTACCAAAAATGGAGACATTTTCTTTAGGCCTCTGTGCCCTCATTATTTCATTCTTCACTCAAATGGCCCATTACCCGCTGACAAACTTCACACATCACTACCTAGGAGTGACTGACAGCTAACATTATCAGCAGGACTTGATTGAGCTAATTGATATTCACAATCTAAGTGTGTAAATAAGAATGGGTCAGGAAAAGCCTTTCTAACTCATATATTTATTCAATTTCTTGACCTTTATGTCTGTTTTCATTTCTTGAGCTTTACACCTACAGGAGAAGGATTATATTTGCAAAATGCTATTTCCCAAATGTACTTAAATATTTTTAATTTAGTACTCAAGTATCTAATTATTCTTTAAGGTTTCTATTCTCATTAGATAAGGCTGAAGCCATAAAATGAACAAAAAAGATGTACAACCCTAAACATTCACTTCGAAACTTTACAACCTCATCGTTTTAACATTATATTTCTAGACTAAACTTCTTATTTGTGTCATAAACTAAGAGAACAGAGATCAAAGATCTGCTTGATTTAAAAACACAGGAAATGATGATTAGATTTATATTTTCTTAGTATGCACAGTATTTTGCATAGAAGGAATTATTTTAAGAAACGCTTTTGGAATAGAATTAAAGGCTAACACAAAAATTGATATGCTTAGAAAGTGTTTAGCTTCTAAAGTTAAATAAGTGCATATTTTTACTTTGTTGAATAATAGTGAATATTATTTTAAAACAAACTCCCGTTAGTCAATTTCAACAGCTCTCCCAGAAGCAATCCTCTGACCAGGGCATCAACATTATCTGGGGAACTTACTTGCAACGCATGTTCCCAAATTTACTAAATCAGAGTCTCTGAGAACGGGGCCCAACAATTTATGTTTTCATTGAGCTTTCCAGGTGATTCTGAGGCTTGCTAGATTTTGAGAATCTATCTGATCAACAACCCATCTTTTCAAAATTTAGCAAACAGTTAAAAGATTTATAAAACCTATCTGTAAGCACTACTATAATAGGCTCAATATATATACCATGTAAATTTGTACAGGTGCTCTTATACACTGCTGGTAATACTACAAACTTTCTAGAAGGAAATTTGGCAATATATATCAAACATATTAAATAATGACCAAACATCTTCCATAAGTAAGCCCATTTCTAAAAACATATTCTGAGAAAATATTCAGCCCAGTTTGCTAAGATCTACATATACAATTTTCTATGGATCATTGTTTGTTATAGTGAAAGACTAGAAACACCTAAATTTCAAATAAAAGATGTTAGTTGATTGAACCATAGAATGCCACGCATCCAAGTTATGAAATATTATTTAGTTATTAATAATTATATAATTAGATTCATGAAGAATACAAGCATAGGAAAGTGTCCACATAATATAGATGACATACGTATGATATACTTACACATATATATGTGCAACAAAGTGTCCAAATATTAATAGTAACTACATTCATATGCTTTTTATTTTACAATGTTTTATATTCATTTCTGCATACTCAAATTTTTCTATAAGGAATTAATATTACTTTTAACACAGAAAATCATGGAATTAAATATGTATATAAACTATAAATACCATATTTAAAAGAATATAAGCAAATTAACTTAATGGCTTGTCTATTTAATATTCTTTTTTTTCTAGCATAAATGGGCTTTGCCACTTTATTAACACTCTGGTTCCTGGCCACATAATTCTACACTCTAATCAGAACCATGATTCACAAAGCCTTTTGCTCATCTATTACCAGATACTGTGTCAGGGAGTAATCAGATATTTCAAATAGCATGTTCCACTGATGGTTTATAATTACCTAAGAAGAACATAATTATACCTAAATCTCAATTTTATTAGTTAATAAAAATGAACATACAAATTAGAAGAACCATTATACCATTTGATTTTATAAACCTCCTCCATCCTACTAAATAAGAATATGCTTATAATCTGACTACTGTCAAAACCCAGCACATGACACTGATTTTCACTGCTGACATTTCCTTAAACTGAAACAAAGTCAGCATCGGGATATTTAGTAGTGTTAGAGTTATTTACAAATGTCAGTGCTATGCCCTCTTGTACCTGCGTGTGGCCATGTGATTTATCTGACCAATGAAATGTGAGCAAAAGCAACATGGGGCACCTCTGGAAGCAAGTCTAAAGTGCCAGCATGTGTTTGGCCACTCCTTTGTACCCTTCATCTGATAATATGAAAGTATGGGGCAGGCACTCCCATCCAGCCTGTGCTCCTCAGTGATTATGATGCACGAAGCCCCTTTGCCAACCCACAATGTAGTGCAAGAGAGATATGTTTTACCGCTTTAGCCCACTGAGATATTTGAGTTGGGTTTTCGTGTAGACAAAAATTTCAAGTTTTACATAAGATCACACATACTGATAAAAAGTTTTAGGAAAGTCTCATTTTCTATTCTCATTACCAAGTCAAAATATCCTATTACTGTTTGTAATTCCCAATTACAGTATATATTTCAGTGATATTCTGATGCTTTCTTCATTTACAAAAATCACTACAATGGCAGCCTTAATAAACTTGTGTCATAAAGCAAAGAATAAAGTCTACGCCCTTCTCTTGCACAGACATTTTCTGAGAAATGGGAATAATGTTCCAATTCATTTGTGTCCCTTTAACTAAAATTTCCCTTCGGGGAATGCAAGAAATATTCTGTTCACTTTGCACAGTGCCAGAGGGCAGCCAGCTGGCATAGTTCCTCTTACCGGCACAAAGTGGACACACCTGGGTTACTTATCCTTCTATTTCTTTGGAAGCCATCCTGCAGGCTCCCATAATCCCCAGGAACCTAAACAGAGGCTAAACAAAATTGAGGCAGGATTCAAGAGGTCAGGCGGCACTTACATAGTATGTAGTTATTGCTTATGGGTAGCTACTAAAATACAGGTGTTTATTTTGCTAATGGTTTTAAATCAAGTCAGTTCACAGTTGTGATAAATAGTTATAACAACTTTTAAAACCTTATTTAAGGTTTTTTTTTAAAAAAAAAAGTAACAAAAAATGTGAGCAATTAATTGAAAGATGACAAAAGTCAATGGATTGGATATTTATCGATAAAGAACATATTCTAATTAAGATTCGGAAAGTAAGGCAGTTTCTCCACTAGAAGTATACTTTGAAAATGAATGAAGACTTTCTAAGCTTTTATTAATTCCTCTTGCCTAGCAGCATGTAACCTAAAGTTGATAGAAGTGGAAATATCAATGACTTTTAGATTATATCCCTCTCAATATAATTTTCATTTAAAATAAACAATTGTGTATTCTCTACAAAGCAGAGACCAAGAATAAGCCGTATAAAGGTTAAATTTGCCTGAAGATGTATCTGACCAACTAGAAATTGCTGAATTGAATGACTTGTCATGTTGCATTCACTGCCTAATATATTCTGTAGTTGGCAGGCTTCCAAAATGAAAAATAGGCATGCATTTTTGTAATTGAAATTGCAATACAGCTCAGCTATCTTATCCTGACTTTAATGATAACAGGTTAATAATTACAATTTAATGACAATTATTTCTAAGTCACTCAATTTTTCTTTTTTATAAGCTTGTTATGCAATAATAAAAACATCTGAAAAGGGTCAGTTATATGTTACATGTAAAATAATCCTAGACATGGCCAGGCATGGTGGCTCACACCTGTAATCTCAGCACTTTGGGAGGCTGAGGTGGGCAGATTATAAGATGGAGACCACCCTGGCCAACATGGTGAAACCCTGTCTCTATTAAAACATAAAAAAGCCGGGAGCGGTGGCTCACGCCTATAATCCTAGCACTTTGGGAGGCCGAGGCGGGTGGATCACGAGGTCAAGAGGTCGAGACCATCCTGGTCAACAGATCGAGACCATCCTGATCAACAAGGTGAAACCTCGTCTCTACTAAAAATACAAAAATTAGCTGGCCATGATGGTGTGTGCCTGTAGTCCCAGCTACTCGGGAGGCTGAGGCAGGAGAATTGCTTGAACCCAGGAGGCAGAGGTTGTGGTGAGCCGAGATCGTGCCATTGCACTCCAGTCTGGGCAACAACAGCGAAACTCCGTCTCAAAAAAAAAAAAAAAAAAAAAAAAAAAAAAAAAAAAAAACAAGAAAAATTAGCTGTGTGTGGTGGTGCACACCTGTAGCCCCAGCTACTCAGGAGGCTGAGGCAGGAGAATCGCTTGAACCCAAGAAGCAGAGGTTGCAGTGAGCGGAGATCACGCCACTGTAGTCCAGCATGGCAACAGAGCAAGACTCTGTCTCAAAAATAATAATAATAACCCTAGACACTAAATTATAACTTTTGTTTAACACTGTGATAATCACATAAAAGTGTTGCAAACCTAAAAATATTCAAAGGGGGAGTATACAAAATAGAAAGACAGGTAGCCAAAAGCACATGAAGGTTCAAAATGTGTGCCATATGATGACACAAGTGACCATTTCTGTCAATATTAGGTGCTGAAACAGTGCTAGACAATGCTTTACACAAAAGTCAATAAATGGAACAGCTTTTGAAAATGGTGACCTAGTTTTTAACAGATCTGCTAAATTAAGAATTCATGCATTCATCTATTTCAGTTATGGTATTACTCTGAGTAAATGTCTACGATTTTCTGATTAGTTTTGTGGATTTCTAGTGTGGACATCTCTTCTCTACTTTCATCTGCTTCCATTCCTCAAAGGCAAGGCAAAACTTTGCTGTAGCAAGGCTAACTTATTTGCATTATTGGCTAAGGGGACATGCCAAATAGTACTGTCCCAACCAGTTGGCATCTGTTTGCTTTACACGCCCAGCTATAAATGCAAGTTTATGCCTAAAGTGGTAGCATCTTAGCTAACTGAAAATTTCATTTTCTATAGATATCCACAAGGATTATTTCCGTGTAGTTTGGCAATTTAAAATGTAATAAAATTCCACAGTAAAATAACTAAATTCCACTATTAGCTACTCAAGATACTTGATCTTACTACAAGCTTCCAAAATATGTATCTTCTTTCTGATAATATATGCTTTCATACTTCATATCTTTGAATTTTAAGCAAAGCTGCAGTTATGACCACTTAGAGCAGAGGTCAGACATTCAAAAGCCAGGCATCAGAAAAATAATTCAAATGAATGAATTAGGTGGGCATATGAAGAGATACATTCTACAGGTTTACACATAGATCAATTCTTCACCTCAACATAGAACATACTGTCCCACTTGTTTCAATAAACATAACTTTCTTGTTCTTTCTTGTTCCCATGTTATCTCTTTTTGATATAGACATGATTACAAGACATAATTTTCCTCTTTACTGTTAAAAAAAGAAATTATGAAATATGAAGATAAATGCCAAAGCAGATAAGGCTCAGCACTGGGAATACAAGTGGGGTGGTGATGGCTGTAGAGGACTGAGGAATGCATGCATGTCTTGCCTAAAGCATCTGCTGCCTCTCAGTTCCAACAAATGGTGGGGGGTGTAGGAATATAAGCCCAATGTTAAGAGGTAGTACTTTTTTTTCAAAAAGCCATATATTTGGGGTTTTCATTGAGTTGTTCAACAAATATTTACTGATAGCCTTAATTTATCGGGCATTATTCCAACTGCCTGAAATACACCAGTAAACATACACAAAAACAAACAAAAAGATCCCAACCCTCATGTAGCTTACAATATATTGAGGAGACAGAAAATAAATAACAAACATACACAAGTATATCACATAAAATGTTAGATAAAAATGCAGTGGAAAGGAAAAGACAACAGGGTAAGACAGACTAGAAGTACATAGGGAGAATTTTGTAGAGGATAATTTATGAAATTACACATGTGGCAACCTGGCAAGGCCTCATAGAGAAGGTGACATGCGAACGAAGACTAAGACAGTTATAGAATTGATCATTATGATATTTAGGGGAAGAACATTCCTGGCATAGGAAAAAGCCAGTTCAAAGTCCAAAAGGAAGGAGTAAATGTGGCATTTTCCAACAGAAAAAGGAGGCTAGCATGGCTGGAGAAGAAAAAGAGAAACAAATACATATTTAGGTGAATTAGAATAAATTTTGAATGCTGACAGTAAATTTTTATTATAATTATTTAACCCTGAGAAATGTCAACATTGGGAGGACCAAACAAAATGCGTCTATGGACTGCCAATTTTCTATCCCTATCCTTCATTTATAACTCATTAAATGTATTAAAAATTCTTAGTAAGATTATTTAAGACTATTGGTTAAATTGAGGATTCCTAAGACTATTCAGAAGATAAATGGATAAAAATAATTAAGTGAAGCCTTCTTGATTTTAGCTTCCCCCTCCTACCACACACAGAGTAGGAATACAGCAGAATCCTCCAGAACATTCACATACTTTTTATTAATTCGTTCAGAAAAATGTATTAATGTGTAAGTGGCAAGCTAAATGCCTGGGATATGGAACTATGAAAGGCATTCCCTGATCTCAAAGTACTTAAAAAGAAACTGTTTCTAGTGAATCACTATCCTTGAGAGTAGAGAAGACAGAGTATTTTTGTAAAAGTAGCTATCATCACATTCATGTTCACAGGTCACAAGAAGAAGCCACACTTAAACACTTTCCATGAGTGGCCTGGTGCGGTGGTTCACACCTATAATCCCAGCACTTTGGAAGGCCAAGGCAGGCAAGCAAATCATGAGGTCAGGCGATCAAGATCATCCTGGTCTACATGGTTAAACCCTGTCTCTACTAAAATAAAAAAATTAGCCAGGCATGGTGGCACATGCCTATAGTCTCAGCTACTTGGGTGGCTGAGGCAATGGAATCACTTGAACCCAGGTGGTGGAGGTTGCAGTGAGCCAAGATCGAGCCACTGCACTCCAGCTGGGTGATGGAGCAAGAATCCATCTCAAAAAAAAAAAAAAAAA
>NW_016107404.1:4510865-4579832 GCF_001604975.1 Cebus imitator
AGATTCCATTAGTAAAAAATAGTACTCATATTTATGACAGAATTTACAAATCCCTTTCACATATACTGCTACATTGGTACAGACAGTGTTTTATTTTGCTAGCTAGACTTAAGTTGACAAAACAGCTAAGGTGGTTTGCTTATTAAAGTCAGATTGGCTTGACATAACCTCATGACAAAATGTAAATATATCTATTTGATATTCTTTGATCTTTATATGACTTCTGATATACAACCCTATATTATTCCATTCTCACACTGCTATGAAAAAATACCTGAGACTGGGTAATTTCTAAAGGAAAGAGCTTGAATCGACTCATAATTCCACATTGCTGGGGAGACCTTAGGACACTTACAATTATGGCAGAAGGCAAAGGGGAAACAGGCACCTTCTTCACAGGGCAGCAGGACAGAGTGAGTGCAAGCAGGGGAAATGCCAGACATCAGATCTTATGAGACTCACTCACTATCACAAGCACAGCATGGGGGAAACCACTCCCATGATTCAATTATCTCCACCTGTTTCACTCCAAAAATGTGGGAATTACGGGGATAGCAATTCAGGATGAGATTTAGGTGGGGCCACAGAAACTAACCATATCATTCTGCTCCGAATCCTCCCAAATTTCATGTCCTTATATTTCAAAACCAATGATGCCTTCCCATAGTCCCTCGAAGTCTTCATTTATTTCAGCATTAACCCAAAAGTCCAAGTCCAAAGTCTCATCTGAGACAAGGCAAGTTCCTTCCACCTATGAGCCTATAAAATCAAAATCAAGTTAGTTATTTCCTAGGTACAATGGGGGTACAGGGATTGCATCAATTCTCCCATTCCATATGGGAGAAATTGATGAAAACAAAGGGGCTACAGGCCCCATGCAAGTCTAAAGTCCAAAGGGAA
Organism: Cebus imitator; assembly: GCF_001604975.1. NCBI lineage: Eukaryota > Metazoa > Chordata > Mammalia > Primates > Cebidae > Cebus > Cebus imitator. Next base: position 4,511,766 of record NW_016107404.1, read on the forward strand.
GTCACTAAACCCTAAAGATCCAAAATAATCTTTTTTGACTACATGTCTCAAACCCAGGTCATGCTGATGCAAGAGGTGGGCTCCCATGGCCTTGGGCAGCTCCACCCCTGTGGCTTTGCAGGGTATAGCTCCCCTCCCAGCTGCTTCCATGGCTTGGAGTTGAGTGTCTGTGGCTTTTCCAAGTGCATGGCACATCCATCACCTTCTGGGGTCTAGAGGATGGTGGCCCTCTTCTCACAGCTTTATTAGGCAGTGTCCCATTGATGCAGACAGGAGATAGACAAATTCATAGGTGGACAGGTATGGGTCCCTGGTGAAACTCGACCTTCAAGCCAAGGACAGCCTAAAGCCTGAAAACTGAGCTGCCAGTTCCAAATAAAGTCCAGGACCACAGCGAGAACTTCCATCCCCATCTTATCTACTCTCTCTCAGTTGGTTCCTTCTGAATGATGCCTTTTAACCAATCAAATGGTGCCTTTTCCAATCCCACCCATGAACCAATCAATCCACATTCATTCCCCCATTCTAACCCTATAAAAACTCCAGACTCAGCCTCACAGATGGCAACAAGCTTTTGGGTCCCCTCTTGCTGCTGAGAGCTTTCTTTCTGTCACTGAATGCAATTCTACTTTGCCTTACTCACTCTCTAGTGTCCGAATACCTTATTCTTTTGGTCACCAGACAAGAACCCATAAATCTCTGAACTGCTTGAATGAAAGAGCTGTCACACTCCTGCTCACCAAGCTGCGGGCAGAGAGAGTAAAAGACCTGTAACACTCCCTTCCACTTGCTGAGCTAAAGGAGAGAAGAGGGAAGAGGCCACTGAGCGCCACTCCCTCCTGCTTACTGAGCTATGGGAGTGAAGAAGCCACTGGATGCCACTCCTTCCCACTCAACAAACTATAGGAGCACAAATCCCACAACATTTCTGGGAGTTCATCCAGGATCAATGAAAGAGTGTGAGTAGACCTATGACTCTTTGCTTTCATTCTGAGGCTCCTGTCCTCAGATATTTTTCCAAAAACAGATAGAACACGAGGCCTCTGTCAGCCAGTTTTAGTGGGTAATATAGCTGCTGGTCTACAAGAGTCAGAGAATAGGTTTGCTAGGGAGCGTTTTGTCAATCCTCCTTCACCCTCAGGTGTTGGGAATGTTGGCTTTACTCCAATCCAGCTTCTCTTCCAGAGGTCTAGCTGTCATGTGGGATCAGAATAAGGTCCTGAGACAACTGAAGATATCTGGCCAAGGCCACACCTCGGCGTTACTAGAAGTCTCCTGGACTGGCTCCAGTCCCCGACAGCCTGTTGGAGTGTCGGACCAAAACATCCAGTCTTTCCTATCACATTTTCTTTCTTTCAAGACTCTTTTGGCTGCTATCCCCTCTTTATATACAATGTTACAACCCAAAGAGAAAATATTACTGAGTAGAATTAATACTTGGCTTAGTCGTCAGGAGTATAATCCTGAACAATGGTGTTTCTATGCATTCTTAGAAACAAGGAGATGCAACAGTTAAGAGTTTTCCTTCCCCTGTTGAAGAAATCCATTAGCATAGTGCAAGAGGCTATCTCCCCCAGGCACCTTCCCTCCTCTGCATTTAAGTAGGTTTTGTTTTTGTTTTTGTTTTTTTTTCCCCACCATGTCAGGAATCAACATAATCCCCCAAATACAAGGAGCTTTTCTATGTGAGGTATTAATTTTTTTCCTTTTGGGAGACATCTTATTAGATCAAGTCCCCAATTCCCAGGATTCTCTTTCTTTCCTTTGTTTGAGGAAGATCTATTTCTATAGCTTCGCCTTAGCATTACTCAAATGTATTTTTCAAGCTATGTTTTAGAGCCCTAAAAAGAAAACTAGATCTGAGGATCCAGAGACAGTCAACAACAGAAGGCTAGGACACAGTGCAGGTAAGCATGGCTATCCCTGCCAACTAGTCCTTCCTGCTTTATGGGGGGAGATCATGCTCACATCCATGGCATAAGCACCAAGAGCCTGTCCATGGGGCCAATACCAGCTACTGGGATTCAAAGAATCCTTCAAATTCAAGATGAGCAAGGCAGAGACTAAGGGATGTCTTTTCTCCCCTCTCTCTTTTCCAGTGGGTAACAAACCATCTAAAGCCTGTGCTCCCTTCAAGTGTATCTTGAATCACTGGGACTCCTTTGACCCCTCAGACTGAAGAAAAACTGTCGCATATTGTTTTGCCTCCATCCTAAAAATCCTCGTTTTAGGCAGATTCCAGCCTCATTCATGCCCCTATATGAAATGCCTTGTGAATACGGCCCCATTAAGGTACAGGTCTTCTGAACTCTACAGGGCTTAAGACAAATTAAAGGCGACCTTGGCAGATGAGACTGACAGGTATATAGATGCTCCCCAAAATTTAACCCAAATATTTGAACTCTCCTGGAAGGATGTAATGTTACTTTGGAATCAAATCCTGACTACTGCTGAGAAGCAGACAGCCCTGCAAGTGGCAGAGGAGTTTGGGGATGAGCTTTGTATCTCATATAGTGCCAAGGAAGGGGAATAGCCTTATACAATTGTAAAAACAGAAGTACCATTGGAGAACCCTAAATGGGACTCCAATTCCATGACATGTGTGATGGTTAATACTGAGTGTCAATTTCATTGAATTGAAGGATGCAAAGTATTAATTTTGGGTGTGTCTGTAAGGTTGTTGCCAAAGGAGATTAACATTTGAGTCAGTGGGCTGGGAAAGGCAGGTCCTTAATCTGGGTGGGCACCAACTCATCAGCTGCTAGTTCAGCTAGCATATAAAGCAGACAGGAAAATGTGAAAAGACCAGACTGGCCTAGCCTCCAAGCCTACATTTTTCTCCCATGCTGGATGCTTCCAGCCCTGGAACATTAGACTCCAAATTCATCAGTTTTGGGATTCAGACTGGCTCTCTGTGTGAGTTAGTACTTAATAAACTTCACTATATATATGTGTGTGTGTGTGTGTGTGTGTGTGTGTGTGTGTGTGTGTGTGTGTGTGTGTGTGTGTCCTATTAGTTCTGTTCCTCTAGAGAACCCTGGCTAATACAGATTTCGGTACCAGGAGTGTTTCTAGAAGAACAGAATGTTAAGAATGGAGTTCTTTCATTGGTTTTGGGGTTTCTAGAGTTGGCTGTTTAATGTGATTAGACCCAAAAATGCTAAAGACTCTATTTCTAATAGTATGGAGAACATTGATAGTTCTTGGTGTGAACTATTTATAGAGTTACACAAAATAAATGCATTTGACACTCGTGATTCACCGCTCATGAGAGACAGGAAGTTTAGTGACCCTACACATAATACCTTTAACCATATGTGGAGAACCAAGGAACATAATAAAGCTGATTGGTTGCTCCAAAGTTCAGTGGACAAAGTGATGAAAGAAAATGATGAACTCAGGGATTCTATCTCCCAGCTTCAGAAGCAGATACTGAGCCTCAAATCTGCTAAGATTTCCCTGAGTGAGAGTCCTATCTCCTGTAAAGAAAGAGCTGACATTGCAGACAGACAGAAGCTCTTATCATGTGAGTGGCTGGTCTGCAACAAAAAATGCATGCACATCCTTACCAGGTGTCTACATTAAAGTGAGGGCATTGATTGGAAAAGAGTGGGAACCTGCAACTTGGAATGAGAATGTGTGGGAGGACCCTGATGAAGCTGGGGACACTGTGCTTGTAAACTCCAATAAACATTTTTTGCCAGAAGGAACAACTTCTTCATGCCCAGTAGTGGCAGCCTTCCCTCCCCATTCCATGCTGCCATCAGCCTTTCTCCTTGGTCTGAGGAGATAAACCCTGTGCTGCCTGATGCAACAGTGATGACTTCCCCTGAGGCAGCTGCCAGGCAAGATAATGTTGATGCTTCTCAGGAGCCACCCCCAACACCCCTGTTTACTTCTAGACCTATAACTAGACTAAAGTCCCAGCAGGTCCCTAGAGGTGCACTACACTTGAAAATAACTGCTTCAGTTTTCTAACTTATATAAGCAGAAATCTGGAGAACAGGCAGAGGAATGGATATTAAGGGTGTCGGATAATGGTGGAAGAAACACAGAGGATCAGGTTAAATTTATTGATTTGGGCACGCTAAGTTGAGACCCTACATTTAATATTGCAGGTTGGGGAGTTAGAAAAGGTTCTACAGTTTATTTGCTTGGCTAGCTGAAATGTGGATTAAAAGATGGCCCACTGTGCCTCATCTCCCTTGGTTTAATGTAGAGGAAGGGAACCAAAGGCTTAGAGAGACTGGGATGGTGGAGTGGATCAGTCACTTTAGACCCACTCATCAGCTGAGGTGGTCCAGAAGATATGTCCTTGACCAATGCCTTGAAATATAGATTTGTGTGGGCAGCACCTGCATCTTTGAAGATCCCTGTAATTGCTTTTCTCTGTATGTCAGATCTAACCATGGGAACTGCAGTCACTCATCTACAAAATTTAAATACAATGGAAATAATTGGATCCTGAGGTGGCAGGGACAAAGTGGCAGCACTCAACCATCAAAAGCAAGGTGAGCGTAGCTACCGTAATGGACAGCAGAGACAAAGAAGCAATCAGAATAGTCTGACTTGAGTAGAGCTCTAGCATTGGCTAATTATTTAGAGTTCCTGGAAGAGAAATTGATAGGAAGCCTACTGTATTTCTACTTAATATATAAAAGCAGACAACTTCTAGGTAGAAAGGACAAAAGACTAATTTGAATTATAAAAACAGAGAATCATGGCCCCTCGGTCAATTTCCAGACTTTAGACAAAGTTTACAGACACAGAACTCTTTGAAAGAAGGGGAGGCTAGGTCCTTTTGAGGAAGAACCGCATTACATTATTGACAATTTATGCTGTTAATCTTTCTCCCATCCTTCCCCAAGGAGACATCCAGCCTTTTATTGGGGTAATTGTGCATTGGAGAAAGGGAAAAGATCAGACATTTCAGGGACTACTGGACACTGACTCTGAGTTACATTGATTCCTAGGGATGCAAAATGTCACAGTGGTCCTCCAGTTAAAGTAGGGGCTTATGGAGGGTTAGGTAACTAATGTGGTTTTAGCTCAAGTCTGAATTTTAGTGCAACCAGTAGGTTCCTGGACTCATCCTGTGGTCATTTCCCCACTGCTAGAATGCAGAATTAGCATAGACATACTTAGCAGCTGGCAGAACTCCCACATGGGCTCTCTGACAGGTAAGATGAGGACTATTACGGTGGGAAAGGCCAAATGGAAGCCATTAGAGCTTCCTCTACCCGGAAAAAATAGTAAATCAAAACTGATATCCCATCCCTGGAGGAATTGTGGAGATTAGTGCCACTGTCAAGAACTTGAAAGATGCAGGGGTGATGAATCCCACCACATCCCCTTTCAACTCTCCCATTTGGCCTGGGCAGAAGATAGATGAATCTTGGAGAATGACAGTGCATTATCATAAGATCAACAAGTGGTACCTACAATTGCAGCTGCTGTACCAAATGTTGTTTCATTGCTTGAGCAAATTAACACATCTCCTAGTACCTGGTATATAGCCATTGACTTGGCAAATGTCTTTTTCTCCATTGCTGTCCAATATGCCCACCAGAACCAATTTGCTTTCAGCTGGTGAGGCCACTGATACATGTTTACTGTCCTACCTCGGGAGTATATCAACTCTCGGGCTTTGTGTCATAATCTTTTTCGGAGAGACCTTGATCACTTTTTGCTTCCACAAGATGTCACACTGGTCCATTACATTCATGTCATTATACTAATTAAATCCAGTGAGCAAGAAGTAGCAAACACACAGAACTTACTGGTGAGATATTTGCATGCCAGAAGATGGGAAATAAATCTGACTAAAATTCAGAGAACTTCTACTTCAGTAAAATTTCTAGGAGTCCAGTGGTGTGGGATCTTTTGAAATATTCCTTCTAAGGTGAAGGATAAGTTGCTGAATTTGACCCCACCTATAATAACCAAGAAAGAGGTACAATTCCTAGTGCACCTATTTGGGTTTTGCAAGCAACACATTTCTCATATGGCCTATTCATTGAGTGACCTGAAAGGCTGCTAGTTTTGAGTGGGGTCCAGAACAGGAGAAGGCTCTGCAACAGGTCCAGGCTGCTGTGCAAGCTTCTGTGCCACTTGGGCCATATAACTCAGCAAATTCAATAGTGCTAGAGGTGTCAGTGGCAGATAGCGATGCTGATTGGAGCCTCTGGCAGGCCCTCATAGGTGAATCACAGCGAAGGCCTCTAAAATTTTGGAGCAGGTCCTGCCATCTTTTGCAGATAACTACTCTCCTTTCGAGAGACAACTCTCAGCCTGTTACTAGACTTTGGTGGAAACTGAACATTTGACTATGTGTCATGAAGTCACCATGTGACCTGAACTGCCTGTCATGAACTGGGTGCTTTCTGATCCATCTAGCCATAAAGTGAGTCATGCATAGTAGCATTCCGTATCAAATGAAAGTGGTATATACGTGATTGGGCTCAAGCAGGTTCCGAAGGCAAACGTAAGTTACATGAGGAAGTGGCTCAAATGCCCATGGCCTCCACTCCTGCCTCCCTATCTTCTCTTCCATAGCCTGCACTAATGGCCTCATGGGAGTTCCCTATGATCAGTTGACAGAGGAAGAGAAGACCAGGGCCTGGTTCACAGATGGTTTGCACTATATGCAGGCACAATCCAAAAGTAGACAGCTGTAGCCCTATAGCCCCTTTCTAGGACATATCTGAAGGATAGTTGTGAAGGGAAATCTTCCCAGTGGGCAGAACTTTGAGCAGTGCACCTCGTTGTGCACTTTGCATGGATGGAGAAATGGCCAGATGTGTGATTATATGCTGACTCATGGGCTGTAGCCAATGGTTTGTCTGGATGGTCAGGGATGTGAAAGAAGCATGATGGGAAATTGGTTACAAAGAAATCTGGGGAAGAGGTATGTGAATGGACCTCTCTGAGTGGTCAGAACTGTGAAGATATTTGTATCCCATGTGAGTGCTCACCAATGGATAACCTCAGCAGAGAAGGATTTTAATAATCAAATGGATAGGATGATCCATTCTGTGAGCATCACTCAGCCTTTTTCCCCAGCACCCCCTGTCATTGCCCAACAGGCCCATGAACAAAGTGGCCATAGTGGCAGGGATGAAGGTTACACATGGGCTCAGCAACACGGACTTCAGAGGCTGACCTGACTATGGCCACTGCTGAGTGCCCAATTTGCCAGCAGCAGAGGCCAACACTGAGCCCTGGATATGGCACCATTCCTCAGGATGATCAGCCAGCTACCTGGTGGCAGGTTGATTATATTGAACCTCTTCCATTATGCAAAGGGCAGAGGTTTGTACTCACTGGAATAGACACTTACTTTGGATATGGGTTTGCGTATCCTACATGCAATGCTCCTGCCAAGACTACCATCCATGGACTCATGGAATGCCTTATCCACCATCATGGTATTCCACACAGCATTGACTCTGACCAAGGCACTCACTTTACAGCTAAAGAAGGGGGCAGTGGGATCATGCTTATGAAATTCATTTTTCTCACCATGTTCCCCATCATCCTGAAGCAGCTGAATTGATAGAATGGTGGAATGACTTTTTGAAGTCACAATTACAATGCCAACTAAGTGACAATACTCCGCAGGGCTGAGGCAAAGTTCTCCAGAAGGCCACGTATGCTCTGAATCAGTGTCCAATATATGGTACTGTTTCTCCCATAGCCAGGATTCATGGGCCAGGAATCAAGGGGTGGAAGTCTAAATGACACCACTCACCATCACTTCTAGTGATCAACTAGCAAGATTTTTGCTTCCTGTTCCCGTGACATTACATTCTACTGGCCTAGAAGTCTTAGTTATATAGACAGGAATGCCTCCACCAGGCAACACAACACTGATTCCATTAAACTGGATGTTAAGATTGCCACCTGGACATGTAGGACTCCTCCTGCCTTTAAGTCAACAGGCTAAGAAGGGAGTTACAATGTTGGCTGAGGTGACTGACCCAGACTATCAAGATGAAATCAGTCCACTACTCCACAACAGAGATAAGGAAGGGTATACATAAAATACAGGAGATCCATTAGGGCATCTTGTAGTATTACCATGCCCTGTGATTAACGTCAATGGGAAACTGCAGCACCCCAACCCAGGCAGGACTGCAAATGACTCAGACTCTTCAGGATGAAGTTTGAGTTGTTCCACCAGGATAAGAAAAAAAACATGACCTATTGAGGTGCTTGCTGGAGGCAAAGGGAATACAGAATATGTAGTAGAAGAAGGTAGCCATCAATACCAGGTATGGCCACATGATGAGCTGAAGTAACAAAGACTGTAACTGTCATGAGTATTTCCTTCATCTTTCATTAGAAACATTTTTGTGCATGTATACAACTGTACTAAGAAGATATCTTCAGCTTATTTCCTTTTTGCTTTATCATGTGACATAAGATTTATTGACTTCACTTCAGAGTTTAAGTATTGTTAACTTTATGTAATGGTATTTGGGCTGGGGATTGGTACATTTCCCATTGTATGAAGGATAATTTTATTATGTTAGGTGTAATTATGACCTTATTGTTGTCTTTATTTGAAGATTATGTTTGATCTCAAGAAATGTGTAGGGGTTCAAGTTGACAAGGGACCGACTAGTGATGGTTAATACTGATGGTTAATGCTACTTGCTCCATAGCTTGCATATGGCTTATTGTGAGACCTTGTGATTTTGTGAGTTAATACATAATAAACTCCTATATATATATGTATATAATATATATATACACACACACATACATATACATATATAAAAACTCCCATATATGAATATATAAGATATATAGGAATATGTGTGTGTGTGTGTGTGTGTGTGTGTATACGCATACATATCCTATTCTGTCCCTCTAATACATCATGGGAGAATGGAGGAAGAGAGACTTTCAGATGTGCACATTGGTTGTTTATGAAAAACTAGAACTAAGCCTCTCAATTACTCCAAACTATCCATGATAGACCAGGGATCAGAAGACCCATTTCCTTTCTTGAAAGGCTAAGAGAGGCCTTGGTACACCCCTCTATCCCCTAATTCAACTGCAGGAGGACAACTAATCCTAAAGGGTAAGTGTATTACTCAGGCAGCCCCTAATATCAGGAGGAAGCTGCAGAAGCAGGCCATGGGACAAGATAGTACTTTAGAGAACCTCCTGAAAGTGACTAGCTGGGTCTTTTACAACATGGATTAGGAGGAGACGAGAGAGAGAGAGGAGATATAAGAAAAGAGGAAGAGGCTCGAGTGGCTGCCTTGTAGGCTTAAAAACTCAGAATCCCTGATATGCACCTGATAACTGCTACAAATGTGACAAGCCAGGGCACCTTAACAACTGCCCAGACAGCAGGAAGAAGCCACCTGGACCCTGTTCAATCTGTGGAGGGAACCAAGGGAGGGTGGACTGTCCCCAGAGATGTAGGTCACTGAGTGCAGAGCCAGACTTACAAGTGGTCCCACAGGACTGCTGGGTCCTTGGGCTCCTCTCCCTGGCTCCAGTAACTCAAAGTGCCACTACCATCCAGGAGCCCTGAGTGACTCCGGAAGTTGAAGAGAGGAAAGTAAACTTCCTTTAGAATACCAGCACAGCCATTTCTGTTCTCTCCAATATAGGTCTCCCCTCCCCCCTTAGCATGACTGAGAGGCATGTCAAGAAAACCTTTAACCTGATATTTTTCCCAACCACTCACTTGCAGTTGGGGAAACCTCTTGCTTACTCATGTCTTTTAAATCATGCCTGAAGGGCAACTCCCCTCCTTCACAAAGATATTTTAGCTCCTAAGGAACTACCATCCTTATGGCTCCATGGCAGACTCTTTGACTCCCACTGGTGGAGACTAATACTAATCCACAAGTTTTTGCAGCTCAAGGAAAAATTGGTCAAGTCACAACCACCATACTGGTCTGATTCCACCTTTAGGATCCCACCCCCTTCACTAACAAGAGACAATATACCCTAAAACCAGAAACTAGGAAAGCGCTAGAAGTCATCATTGATAACTTGAAGAGGCAGGGCCTCCTCAACCCCTGCAACAGCCCTTGTAATACCCCAATATTGGGAGCACAGAAATCCAGTGGGGAATGGAGACAGCTCCAGGACCTCCGCCGCCCTAATGAGGCTGTGGTTATGATCTATCTGGTGGTTCCCAGTCTCTATACTTTGCTAACTCAAATACCTGAGGGAACTAAATGACTCACAGTCCTGGACCTAAAGAATGCCTTTTTCTACATACCACTATACCTCCACTCTCAGTATTTGTTTGCATTCAAGGATGCCTCCAACCAGACCACCCAGCTAACCTGGATGGTGTTAACTCAGAGATTCTGAGACAGCCCCCACCTGTTTGGGCAAGTATTTTCAAGGGATCTCTCTGAGTTCCTTTATCCTTAGTTTAAAGTTTTACAATATGTAGATGACATTCTCCATTGTGCTCTAACTGAGGAAATCACTCAGGAAGGCAGTAAGGCTCTTCTTAACTTTCTGGCTAACAAAGGATATAAGATCTCAAAAGCTAAGGTTCAGGTTTGTCAGGCTTCAGTGAAGCCTCTAGGTCTATTCTTGTCAGAGAGGACCAGGGAACTAAGCAAATAAAGGATTAAGCCAATTTCCTGCTTTCCCCTCCCCCAACCCTCAAACAATCAAGGGGATTCTTGGACATTACAGGATTCTGCAGATTATGGATACCTGGGTATAGTGAGATAGCTCATCCCTTATGTCACCTAATAAAATAAACTCAGGCAGGTAATACTCACTCCTTAATTGGGGAACTAGAGACTAAAAGGGCCTTTCACCAATTGAAACAAGCTCTAGGAAGTCTCTAGGAAGTTCCAGACTTTCCCACATCTGTCTGTCTTCTTCTGAAGCCCGCTGAACTGTTTCAAGCTTTGCCTGTTAACCATTTCCAAAGTTGCTTCTATATTTTGGGGTATCTTGAGAACAGCAGCCACTCTCTGTGGTACTAATGGACTGTATCAGTCCATTAGTCCATTCTTACATTGCTATGAAGAAATACCTGAGACTGGTTTATTTATAAAGGAAAGAGGTTTAATTGACTCACAGTTCTGCATCACTAGGGAGGCCTCAGCAAGCTTATAATCATGGCAGAAGGCAAAGGAGAAATAGGCATCTTATTCACAGGGCAGTAGGAAGGAGTGAATGCAAACAGGGGAAATGCCAGATGCTTATAAAACCATCAGATCTTGTGAGACTCACTATCAAGGGAACAGCAATGAGAAAACCACCCCCATTATTCAATTACCTCCACCTGTTCTGCCCTCAAAATGAGGGGATTACAACTCAGGATGAGATTTGGGTAGGGACACAGAATCTAACCATATCAGACCCCCAACTAAGATGTTATTTCCTCCAAATGCAATCAAAAAGTTATTTTGTATCCAACTCCTAAAGAAGGCTTACAATGGTAATCCATCCAATTTCTAGAGATTGCACTGAGGTTCTTTTATGGCTGAGGTGTCAATTAGTAATGACTGAATATAATAGTGAAATTAACTCCATATACTGTCTGCATAATTATGTGGACTCTGTTTAAAGTAAAATATTGCCTTTGACTATAGGGATTCCCTATCCTCATTTCAAAAGTCCAGCAATTTTGTAGAAGTGGTCTTTGACAGCATGGGGTAAGATAAGTCAATCTCTTAAAAATTGCACTACACAATGCCTTGCCTCTTATTGATTTGCTATGAATGTGTCACTTTCAATGCTTTAAGTCATAATCAGAAAACAATGTTTTTAACATTTTTTTCAACATCTCATTTATGACAGATAATCTAATGTTAACCAACAATTTATCTGGCCTGTCCAGGCATTGTCACTGTATTTAGTTTAGTCAGCAGAATGCTACACATACAAACACATACAAATATACATACACATACATACAGTATGCCCCTTAAACATGGAGCTTCTCCTGAGTCCATAACTGTCCTTATCTTTTCTCATTCCTCATCTATTCCTGTAGCATTTTTGTCCATGACTAGGGTTTATCCTATTGTATCTTTGCTGGCTTTATCTAATTCTACCTGGATGTTCCACTGTCTAACACTAAACATTTTTTTTAACTTTCACTTAAATCAGTTTCTCTTCTCTCTTTCATGATTTTGATTAATGGCACTTGCCAACCTGAAATGTGACATTATTCTAATTACTTAAGCTTTTTCAAACCATACATTAAAAATCCATTGCTCATTTTGTATTCACTTACTCCTTTCTTATTATAGGTTTCATTGTTTTCACAAGATGTTGCTGCAGCCTCTACCATGTCTCCATGCTTAATAAATTTCTCATACAAAACAACATTATTAAAAAACACATACCCTTACACATCATTTATCTATGTATTACCATCAAATAGCAGTCTACTATCCACTGGGTAAAGTTTGAATTCCTAAGACTGCTCTACAGGATCATCCATAGGAATAACTCAAGCCTATCTCTCTAACATAATCTTCTGCTGCTCCAATAAATATATATACTATACTGAGCCATGCCATATTATCTCTTCCTTTTTTGCTGCCTCTACTATTAATGTAGAACTGCATTTATTACAGAGCATTGCAAGTGTGTCGTTGCATAGTCTTTCCATTCACCTATGAGCTACTAGCAAACAAGGATGGCGTATTATTCATTTTTGTCTCTCTAGCATAATATCTTATCCATAATAAGCACTATATAAATGTGTATTTAGTGAACAAATGACTCTACCACAAGTGAATGTCTTGTTTATGTTTCATTCATAGAATAGAGCCAACCTATTCTGAGGTGGAAATGGCATGAAAGTAAAATTATAATTTATATTTTTGTACATGAACTTACTTAGCAATGCTATTTCACTAATTCAGTCACTAGATGATATGTACTATAAGAGACTAGCTGGAGACATTATTCATTTTTGTGCTATAGAATGATAATGAGTGTTAAAGAGTTAGTGGCTCTAAAAAATACATTTACTGATTTACTATGACAAGCTGTGGCATTATGTAAATATGATTTTAAGCCATAACACATTTATATTTTAGTAATATCCTTCAGAGAGTCTGATTCAAGTTCTATCTTTTGACTTCCAGCCATGCACATGTATACCAAATTTTCTATGCATTCATAACAAAATCAAAGATAAAAGAGTGACATTTCAAGATAACCTGTGTTTAAATTATTCCAAACATATTTCTTATGGACAAAATTAGCTTAATCTTTTTGTCAAGTGATTCTTTTTTATTACTGTTTGAGGGACCCTGCAACATCAGCAAGCACATAAAAGGAAGTAAAGCATATCTATTTACCGCCATGTAATTTTCAGCAGAGGGAAACAACTAGAATGGGATAGAGGCCCTGGTATGGATATATCCTGAATCAGTCACATTACGCTTTTTCTATGGATATAGATCAACTAATTTCAAGCTCAAGGGATTCACTGTGTTGCACACAGAAAATGGTACTATATTTGCAGAAGATGGTAGCAAACAACATCCATTAATCTAAAAAAATAATTTGTATTTGGGGAAAATCAAATCCTGGTACTGCAGGTGTCTTTACAGACAGAGTGTGGAAGTAAAAGAATGTAAACTCAAGTGAAAATAAGTAAACAGATAATAGAAGCATACAGGAATGAAAAGTCTGCAAAGGTGAGTGGCAGAAGACCATGAAGAAAAAAGAAGACCAGATACAACAATTGGACTTTCACATACAGTAGAGGAACTGAAATCTCTGGCCAAGACTATGATTTTAGAACATATATCAGACTTTTCAACAATAATATACTGTTTACATTATTCAGTGGGGATAAAATCTACACATAATTATAGAAAGGTATACCTATAAATATTTTTCCTTAAAGCCGTGGAGATTTTCACTAATGATGAACAAGGTTGTGTGGAACAATCTTCCATTTGAAAGCAAGAGGCAAATATGGTCAAAATATAAACAAAAAATAAATGTGTTTGAAACCATTGGATAATGTAACAATATAGTGAAGAATAATAGATTCACAGCCATGTGTGGTGGATCACACCTATAATCCCAGCACTTTGGGAGGCCCAGGCAGGCAGATCATGAGGTCAGGAGTTAGAGACCAGCCTGGCCAATACAGTGAAACCCCATCTCTACTAAAAATACAAAAATTAGCTGGGTGTGGTGACACACATCTATTTTATTTCATAATCCAAGAGAAGAGAGACATGCATGCAGATAAGCCTTGCACTTGGAGTTTATTTTCTTCTGAATCTTTGGCTGCTGCCAGACAATTCTGACGGAGAAAGCAAAGAAATTGAAATAAGAAGGACTAAAATTGATGCTGAAAGCCTTCCAAGAAATGGGTTCCAGTGACCACTCCATGCTTTAGATTCAGACTCTGAGGGCCACAAAGAAAAAATGAGAATGATCCTCCTTCCTAGAAATAGACTTGACCTACAGGGATTAAAGTGAAACTTTGAATCATCTCAATCACTAATTGGATTAAGGTGACATGGAATAATATTGTTTCTAGCACAGTTGCCTGCAGGATGTCAGTATAAGATTTCTTTGGAAGAACATAATATTACTCTTGAGCCTTAAGTTAGCCCTCTATTTCTTAAGGGAAGAATTTCTTGCACCCAAAAAGAAAAAAATAAAACCAAACAACAACAACAACAGGCATATGAAATGTAAGACTGTATGATCAAACCCAGGAGAAATGATGGACATTAGAAATTCACCAACAAGGTGTGCAGATAATAAAGAAATTAGTCACAACCTTTAATTTGTGAACTGGAAGACTGATTCAAAGAAAACAACTGGCTGGCATAGGAAAAAGTTAAAAGATATGGTAAAGTAAATAAAAGGGAGAAAGTCTTCAAAAATATAAATTGGAGTCCCAGGTTGGAATAGAGAGAAAATAATGAAGAAACAAGTAATATTTTAAGAGATAATGGCTGAAAATATTTCCAACTGATAAATGACATCAATGCACAAATTCAAAAAACATGGTAAATTACATGCAGTATAAATAAAAAGAAAAACATATTTATCTATGTTAAAAATACAATTCCTGATCATTACAGATAAAGGGAAAATCTTAAATGTAACCAGCGGGAAATATAGATATACTGTATTCAATGGAGGAATAGTAAGAATGACAGACAACTTCTCAATAGAATAAGGAAAGTCAGGAGATGATTGAACAGTATCTTCAAAGAGCTGAAAGAAAATATTTACTAATATACTACTGTGTACCCAGTGAAAATATATTTCAAAACTGAAGATAAAATAAAGGAATTTTCAAACAAAATGAAATAATGTGTTGTGAGACTTACATTTAAAGATTTTTCTTAAAATCTTCATTATTTAGAAGACAAATGATCTCAGATGCAAACTCAGGGATATATGAAGTAATATTGATAAATAACATAGGTAGATATGTGAGTAAATCTAAAAGAAAAGTGGCTGTGTTAACAATAATTAGGAAGTCTTAAGAAATAAAAATCTATACAAATGAAAATGTGGCAATAGTAGAATAGCAAAAAATGCAAGGGAATAAATAAAGTTCTAAGATCCTGAAAAGAAGTAAAAGTCCTAATTTATATTAGAATGTGATGAGTAAAAGACTCAAGCACTCATCGCTAATATGTCCGTCCACTAAATGTTACCAAGCTATTACTAAGCTAGAGGAACAATAGAATAAGAAAGTAATAAATAAGTGAAAAAGGCCAAGGAAGGAAAGAAGAAATAAAACAAGAGGGAATAATAAAAAGAAAGTATGTAGTAAAATTTAACCCAATATGTCATCTAATTACATTGAATGTAAGCATAATAAATGCTCTAATCAAAATAAGTATGCTGTCAGACAGAAATTAAAAGCAAAATCTAAGTATATGCTGTGTTGAAATATAAAAATAAAATATGCAGATGCAAAAATAGTGAAAGCAAAGTGAAGAAAAATATTACCATGTACATCAAAAAAGTAAATCTGGTCTGGCTAGAATAATACACGAAGATTTTAATACAAGGGTTTAAAACAAAAGGGACATCCATGATGTTAAAAGTCTTTGGTTAGATATAATAATTCTAAGGTTCCTGTATGTTGCCTCAAACTACAAACCTCAAGTGTATAAAAGAACAAGCGTGCCTATAATGGCATCTCAATATATGTCCTATAAAAGTAATATTTAAAAAGTACGAAGTACAAGAAACCACAAAAAATAAAACTTCAGAATAGTCTGCCCAAATTTAGAAGTAACTGAAGTACATAGAAAGAAATTGCCAAATTCCAGCAACCAATCCTCATGTCTCTACCCTACTCTAAACCTTCACAGAGGAAAAGCAACCCAAGAAAAAAATGCATGGCAAAGAGGAATGCAAAGCACACCCATCAACAGAAAGAACAAGTCCATCCTAAATAGTCAAACAGGGACACAATTTCCTGGTAGAAATTTAGGATTGCAGGGAAGGAAATTAGTAAAACATGCAATGCTAAGTAGAGGGCTTCAAAAGGCATGATTTCTGGGAGAAAAAGCCAAAAAGAATAGCTATGCTCTTTGAAAGGGAAAATATGGAATGGGAACATCTAGGATCCAACACCACAAAAAAAAAAAAAAAAAAAAAAAAAAAAAAAAAGGAAAAAAAAAGGACAGATAACTCAAAAAAATCCAAGAACAAAACCAGCTTTGCCATAAGATAGAAGAAGGCATTCATTAATTAGGAATGTTAGAAACAATACCAAATCAACCAAAATAAGCAGAAGAAAAAATATTAATCCATACAGAGTTGTTACAAAAATTAAAATAAAAATATTTATTCCATCTGAACTGACAAAAATTGCCTCACGAAAATATTCATGAAGCAGAAGAAAACTGTAAGTCACAATTCAAAACTGAGTTAAAAACACTCGAAGAAGAACTTGGGGGAAAAGATCTTTGACTCATAAATTAAACATTAAAGGCAGAAATGGAGAAAAAAGAAATGGAAAGAGCTGACAACTCAGGAAAAAATGAAAGAAAAAAGATAAAATTATTTAAGAAATAAAAATAAATTACAAAATAATTAAGAGAAAATGAACTCAAATGAACATTTATTAAGGAACATTGAAGAATGGTAGGGAAACAACCAAGAGAATGATACCTTTTCATAACATCAAAACATTATGTCAGACATATGTATGCTTCTTCCTTCTGCTATGTTCACGTCTTAGCCATTGACAGTTTCCCTAGCCACAAGCACTGAATAAGGCTTCCTTAATATGGTTTGGTATTAAAGTACATACAATAAATTATTTGAATTCCTCAGTTTGTAAATCAAAAATAGAGTGAAAGATAAAGACTTTTGGGAGCACTTGAATATGCAAGAAGAGCATAATTAAGTATGTAATTACAGCATAAAAATTCTTCGGAAAACCACAGCCGTCAATGAAAAAACTTTGTAATAGTATTATAAATAATAACGTAATATAGACCATTTTAAAAGACCTTACACACAAAAGTGTAACCACATGCAAGTCTGGTTGCTCACTGCTGAGAGCTGGAAAACATGAGAATCAAGGTGTGGCAAAAGGAAGGCAACTTAATTCAAATGCTAGCAGTTGGGGAATGGACAAATTTATTCCCTTAAAAGATCATTCCAAACTTTAGACTGAGGAGAAGAGTTTTTAAAAAGGGAACCTGGAATGGAAGGCAGGCAGGAGTGGTGCTGGATATAAGCTGTGTGTGTCCTGTTCTGGTGGCTATCTTGAGTCCTGGTGGCCAACCCCACAGCGGCAGACTGGTATCGGTCCATGGCCTGGTAAGAACCAGGCCACACAACAGGAGGTGAGCCGTGGGGAAGGGATCATTACCACTTGAGCTCTGATTCCTGTCATATTAGCAGGGGCATTAGATTATCACAGGAGCGCAAACCCTATTGTGAACTGTGCAAGTGAAGGAACATTCTCAGGTTAAAGGTTATAGGTTGTGAGCTCCTTATAAGAATCGAATGCCTGATGATCTGAGGTGGAAAGGTTTCAACCCCAAATCAAATCACTGCCCTGTCCATTAAAAAATTGTCTGCCATGAAACGAGTCCCTGGTGCCAAAAAGTTTGAGGACCTCTGACCTGGAGCACATGCTGACATCACCTCAATAACAGCCAGATTGTTGACAAACCGCCTTGAGGTAATCTCTGGAATTTCACAGCTGGGTCTCCACGCCTGGTTTGTTTCAAGAAGATTAGCCCTGGAATTTTTTTTTCTTTTTCTTTCTCTCTTTTTTTTTTTTTTTTTTTTTGAGACCGAGTTTTGCTCTTGTTGCCCAGGCTGGAGTGCAAAGGCACGATCTTGGCTCACTGCAATCTCTGCCTCCTGGGTTCAAGCGATTCTCCTACCTCAGCCTCCTGAGTGGCTGGGATTACAGGTGCAGACCATCACACCTGGCTAATTTTGTGCATTTTTAGTAGAAACAGAGTTTCACCATGTTAGCCAGGCTGGTCTCAAACTTCTGACCTCAGGTGATCCACCTGCCTCTGCTTCCTGATTACAGGCGTGAGCCACCGTGCTGGGCCCACCCTCGGAACCTCTAAGTAAGAGCATAATTAGATAAGCTACCAGTGCCACGGAGTGTCTGGTGGGGAGGGAGGTAAACAAAGAGTTTTAAAGTATGCTTCAGACTAAAAGCAAGAAAGGAAACACTGTTTCAAAATACATTTTGAAGCTAAGCTACTCCATCACAAAAGTATATGTGAGTTTTTCTTTTTCCTCAGGTAAAACTTTAGAATCACATCTTTTAAGAAATCTCATTAATAATAGAACTTCAAGGCACTCTCATTAGTGGGATAAGAAAATGAATAAAATGTCAAACTCTGAACAAACAAATTTCATTATCTGGCATTTGCTAACTAGGAAGTTTTTGAAATCTATATTTCAAAAAATAAGACATTAAAATTATTTTTTCCACTAAATTAGAATGAACTCTAGATTATTTCAAGATTTTTAGAATAACTCTGGAAGTTTATAACATAGAATCAGAAAAAACTACAGGATATAGAATATAAACAGATATGGTTTAAAACTCCAAAAGAGATGTGTGCCTAACAGATGGAAAAAACATGTACATTTGTGCTTGTATTACAAAATTTGATCCATTCTGATAAGACAATAAAGAAATGAGACATTAGATATGTGATTTAAACCCAACCTGACTACTCTGCTTTTAGCTTTGTCTGTAAAACACAAGCTCATCCCTGTGGTTAGGCTTATGAGAAAAACTGCCCTACATGTGGACAACCACAGATCTTGAGGCCTGAGCAGACTCTGGTTAATAAGCAATCTCAGGCTGTTCAGAAAGTCACTGCTAAGCATTATAATTGTCTTCCTGGTGGCCAAATATCTTTAGTTCTTGGAAATTTTTGATTAAGTATAGAGATGAAGAAGTAAATCTATGATATTAATTTGGAAATCAGACCATTTCCAAAGCAATTCTGAAGACATCAGAATTGGGAATAGAAATATAGTGTCAACTTCAATCCTATTAACTGTCTTTTACATATGTAAAAATCACAAAGTTACAAATGACAAGACAGATATAGAGAAAATATAATATTGGTATTATTTTATAGCCTAACATACATATATATATATATATATATATATGTATTAAAAAACAATGGAAAGAAATAATATTTAAAATATTTTAGTGTTAGAATTTGGGTGAGAAATATACACTGCTTTCTTAAAATATGATCAATAGTTTGCTAACATCAAGAATATTTTAAAGTTGAAATTGATGCATAATTTTTTTGTTTTCTATTAAGTAAAACTATTATAATCTAAGAAGAAGCTGTAGATAATGTGGCCATAATCTCTATTTCGCTGGAGAGTTGTGGTTACACATTCCCCTTTTGCCATCAGAAACAAGTATATTAGAGATTTCTGTCCATGTACTACTTTCCTGCTAAAGAATCAGAGGTTATATGGAGTCACAGAGAAGTAGAGGAAGAAAGAGAGTAATAAATAAAGGAAGGGAAGACAAGAGGAATAGATGGAAAGGGAATGAGAGTAAATTTTACATTCGCTCAGCAATGAACCAATTTGCTTTTTAATATAGAATCTTTCCTCTGCAATGTTTTTGGACACAATAGCCAACAATATAAAAAACGTCTACCTATGTGATTCCAATGAAGTTCTTCCTGAAATGCTTGTACTCTTCCCATAGAACCAGTTTATTGTCACTGACTCCCTTTGCCAACTCTATTTTGAGGCTGGACCATGAGAGAGCAAGGTGGGCCATCAGTCCCACACTCACTGCCTGGTGCCTACATCCCTCACGTACAGCAGCTGGGCCTCATTCTACTTTCCTGTCTTTCACAGCCAGCCCCCAATGGCAGATGTGCACAGGGCCTCCTTTATTTAAGTGGCTTACCCCACAAAAATTTTTGTATGAACCCCATCATCTCTTTTACCACAATTCTCCATTTTATTAATGTTATAAATTATGAAAATATAATTAAACTGCTTAAACAGGAAAAGCTAAGACTCATGTTTTGCTTTTGAATATATTCAAGACAAGTTCTGAATGTCCAATATAATATATTATTATAATGCATATGCTAAAAATATACTGTCACTGCAGAATAGTAGTTTTAAAGTCAGCTCTGATTTCAAATCCCAGCTCTCTCACTACCACATTATATTCATTGATTGAAAATTATTTATCATGATGAACCAGGCACTATGAGAGGTTGAGATATAGTAATGGACAAAAAGAGACAGTATCAGATCTCTCTGAGCTTGAAAAGGAAGAAATGAATATTGATCAAGAATAATATTAATAACTGTTTTAATACAATACAAGAACTAAAAACTGAGGCAATGTTCTAAACAAAAAAGAAACAACAGTCTAAGTTCTGTGAGGTAGGGAATAAAAACTAACCTGGCCTAGAGTAAACAGAGGAAAAACTTTCCTAAGGAAATGAGGCTTGAGACTCATTTGAAGAATCCATAGGAACTAATAGCCTTAAAGGTTGTTAATTCAAAAAGATCTCTTCAAAAGAAAATGGAATTCTAATATTTTACATGGTATCTTTTTCATGTTTGCTAATAATAATAAACACAATTATTTGGAAAATAATTTTTATTAATCTAGCTGAGACAATAGCTCATCTTTCAAAGATAGGTGATTTTAAGTTGTGTTAGGGCATATGCAAAGGCCGAGTCTCAAGCCATGATGCATCTAAGCACCTGAGAAAAAGGACCGTAAAAGACAAAGGAGTTTGTAAGCAACGGCAGGGGCCAGAACATTCCAGTCCATGTTTACGTTGTTAAGGATTCTTGTCCTCATCTTCACAAGGGGAAGTCACTGAAAGATTTGACATAAAAATGGTGATATTTTAATTAGATCACTCTGTTTCCTGTGTGGGTATGCCTTGTAGAAAATATTGCAATACTCCCAACGAAGGAGGAACGTGATTTGACTAAGGTTAGTTGCAGCAGTAGAAATGGCAACACATGGATATATTAGAGAGTTGAGAAAAAAAAAAAAAAAAAAAGAATCTGGTGATAAACTGAATACAGAGGGAGAAATGTAGAGGAGAAACAAAGGTGGCTTTGAGTTTTCTGGTTTGCCTAACAGGATGGGTGATGATGACAATCACTGAAATATGTACCAAGGTAGTGTCATAGAAGATGAAAAGAAATCATTTAGGTAGTTAGATAAAGAGAGTCCCTGGCAGAAAACTTTCTAACAAAAAGCAGCTCTGAAATTGCTCCCTTTCTAACCTCAAGCAGTTCAAAGAAATCACCTCTCTTCTATCATGCAGTTCAAAGAAATCACCTCTCTTCTTACAAAGAGCAGCCTGGAAGATCAGGCTGAAAACACAGATATGAAACTTGGGTACAGAGAGGGAAGTTTCCCGGGTAATTACAAAACGTCACATACATACAATGGTCCCAAATAAAAACCATGTGCCTTAATAAGCACATTCCTTTCCCTTTCTTTAAGCACACTACAGTAGGGAAGCTGAGCTGGAAGCCTGCGGGGGAGGAGGTGGGAAGTGGAGTGGGATGGGGGTGAGGGGAAGGGCAGGGGTTGTAGGGATGGCTATGAGATCAAAACCTAGGTTTTTACCCCAGGCAACGAGGTCGTTTTACTAGAGATGGGAGATACCATGGTTCACATATGAATATGCTGAATTTGAGATGCCTTTGAGACATCCAAGATGGAGGTTCAATTAAGAAGTTGGCTGAACACATCTGGATTTCAAAAGAAAGATCTGTGCTGAAGATACATATCTGAGAATTAATAACATAGAGATGGTAACTGAACCTGTGGGCATGGGATAAATTATCTAGGAAAAGAGGATAAAGCACTCCTTTCTAAACCTATTGGAATTAAAGGCTTTTTTTTTCTTTTTCATTTAAAAAAAAGGGTGTTTTTTTTTTATTTTTTGAAATGCCCTATTACTATCTTGAAAAGAAATAAATATCATAACCTATTTACATACATAAAGAGATAATATTCATGAAAGTGCTTCACAGACAACGTGGAAAATTGTTTACCTATAGTTCTTTCTCAGCTGACTAAAACAATGATGGATATGATATATAAAAGCAATAAAACTAAATAAAAGTGATACTATGCCTAATTACTATATAACACAATAGCTATAATAATTATACACATAATTATATGTCAGATCAATTTTGCTTCAGGTTTTAATTAATTCCCAAACAAAACTCATCAAATGTGGTAAACTTTAATAGCCTCTTTCACAGAGCATAATCCTACCCATATATTTAAAAAATGTAGAAAACATTATTCTCCAGATATATAAAAAAAAATTATATGTATGAAAAGTGAAAGCATTCTAGTTCTTTCAGAGCAAGCCGTATGCAGGTGAATTTTGATTAAAATATACAAAAATTATAGTTAATGTGAACAAATACATAATAATTTTGTGCACATAAATTCTAAGGTAAACAAATAATGCTGCTAAAAATCATGTAAATAAAAAATCTAAAGCCACTGAAATGTATACATAAAGCAATTTATTATACTTCCAAAAAATAAAACAGCCAAAATAATGCATATTCAATTAGTGTAAATTAAAAGTGAATTTAAAGAAGATAACTCCACAAAAAACTTTATGAAATCACAGAAATATCTCATAAATATGTGTACACTTCAAGAGTTAGGATAGGAGACTACTGTCTCCCAAAATAAATGATACACAACATAACCAAGTTAAACGAAGATATAATCAAAGCTTAGGCACTGATTTGAACTAGAATTGAGTAAGACAAACAAATGTTAATAGACAGTTTCTTTTCTTTTTTTGTTGTTTTGAGAAGGAGTCTGGCTCTGTTGCCCAGGCCGGAATGCAGTGGAGTGATCTTGGCTCACTGCAACCTCTGCCTCCCATCAAGCAATTCACCGGCCTCAGCCTCCCAAGTAGCTGGGATTACAGGCATGTAGCACCATGCCTGGCTAATTTTGTTCTTTTAGTAGAGATGGAATTTCACCATGTTGCCCACGCTGGTCTCAAACTCCCCACCTCTGGTGATCAGATCGCCTTGGCTTCCCAAAATGCTGGGATTACAGGTGTGAGTCACAGTGCCCAGCCTGAGAGTTTTGTTTTAATCATAAAAAGACTTAAGTGTGGAAAGGGCTATAAAAGAATATGTTTAAAAATATATGTTTATGGAAAATAAAAATAAAATAATCAAATGGGTGGATGTTTATTGTAAAATATTAACTCTAGAAACTACATGTAGAAATTTTACTAAAAGTAAAACTCTATTCAAATTTTATTTTCATTTACATTTTATTTATTTATTTACTTATTTGAGATGGAGTCTCGCTCTGTCCCCCAGACTGGAGTGCAGTTGGAAGTGCCATCTTGGCCCACTGCAACTTCCACCTCCCGGATTCAAGTGATTCTCCTGACTCAGCCTCATAAGTAGCTGGGATTACAGGCATGTGCCACAACACCCAGCTAATTTTTGTATTTTTAGTAGAGTTGGGGTTTCACCATGTTGGTCAGGCTGGTCTTGAACTCCTGACTTCATGATTTGCCCACCTCAGCCTCTCAAAGTGCTCGGATTACAGGCAAGAGCCACCACACCTGGCGTACATTTTATTTTATCTATTTTATTTTTATTTTTCAACTTTATTTTCGGTTCACAGGGTACATGTGCAAGTTTGTTCCATGGGTAAATTGTGTGTTTTTGGGGTTTGGTGTACAAATGATTTCATTACCCAGGTATTGAGCCTAGTACTTAATAGGCAGCTTTTCAATCCTCACTCGCCTATCACCCTCCATCCTCAAGTAGGATCCAGTGTCTGTTGTTCCCCTCTTTGTGTTCATGTGCACCCAAAGTTTATCTCCTATTTGTAAGTTAGAATATGCAGTATTTGGTTTTCTGTTCCTACATCAATTGGATTAGGATAATGACCTCCAGCTCAACTCATGTTGTTGCAAAGGACATATTTTGTTCTTTTTTATGGCTGCATAGTATCCCATGGTGTTTATGTACCACATTTCGTTATTCAGTCCACTGTTGATGGGCATCTAGGTTGATTCCATGTCTTTGCTATTGCAAATAAAAATATAAGTACATCTATCTTTTCAGCAGAACAATTTACATTCCTTGGGTATATATCTAGTAACAGATTGCTGGATCAAATGGTAGTTCTGTTTTAAGTTATTTGAAAAATCTCCAAACTGCTTTCCACAGTGGGTAAGTAATTTACATTCTCACCAAAAGTATGTAAGTGTTCTCTTCTCTCTGCAAACTCACCAGCACCTGTTACTTTTTGACTTTTTAATAATTGCCACACTGACCAGTATGAGATAATATATAATTCTGGTTTTGATTTGCATTTCTCTGGTGATTAATGATGGCAAGCACTTTTTCATGTTTGTTGGACAATTGTATGTCTCCTGTTGAAAAGGATCTGCTCATGTCCTTGTCCCATTTTTTAAATGGGGTTATTTCTTTTTTGCTTGTTGATTTGTTGAAGTTCCTTATAGATTCTGAATGTTAGACCTTTATGGGATATATAGTTTGCAAATATTTTCTCCTATTTTGTAGGTTGTCTGTTTATTGATATTCTTGTTTGTTTTGTTTGCGATGCAGAAGCTCTTTAGTTCAATTAGGTCCCACTTGTTAATTTTTGTTGTTGTTGTTATTGAGTATTCTGCATGTCTGTTTGGTTTATTTCATCAAGTGTTCAGGTTAGGTCACAAATATCCTTTTAGTTTTCTGCCTTGATGATCTGTCTAATACAGTCAGTAGAATATTACAGTCTCCCAATATTCAATAGTGTGTGGTTATCTAAGTCTCTTTATAGGTGTCTAAGATCTTATTTTATGAATGTCAGTGCTCCAGTGTTAGATGTCTATATATTTACTATAGCTAAGTTTTCTTGTTAAATTGAACCATTTACCATTATGTAATGTCCTTCTTTGTCCTTTTTGATCATTGCCGGCTTAAAGTCTGTTTTGTCTGAAATGAGAACAGCAACCTCTGCTCTTTCATGTTTTCCATTTGCTTGTTAGATAGATCTTTCTTCATTCCCATACTTTGAGTTTGTGGGTGTCACTGCATGAGAGATGGGTCTTTTGAAGACAGTATACAATTGGATCTTGCTTCTTTATCCAACATGACACTCTGTATCTATAAGCAGGGTATTTAGCCTGTTTATATTCAAGGTTAATTTTGATATGTGCAGATTTGATTCTTTTTTTTGTTTTTTTTAAATGAATAATTGCATTTTTATTTTACTTTATTTTTATTATACTTTAAGTTCTGGGGTACATATATAGAACATACAGGTTTGTTATATTGGTATACAAATGTCATGGTGGTTTGCTGCATCCATCACCCTGTCATCTACATTAGCTATTTCTCCTAATGCTATCTTTTCGTTTTGTTGTTGGCTAGTTGTTATGTAGACTTGATTGTATAGTTGCTTTATAGTGTTATGTTATGTAGTTGCGTGTGTTCTTGCTGTAGCAGGTAATGTCTTTCAATTCCATATTTAGCACTCCCTTAAGAACTTCTTGTAAATCAAGTCTGGTGTTAATGAATTCACTTAGCATTTGCTTGTCCGAAAATGATTTAATTTCTCTATCACCTACAAAGTTTTGTTAGGCCAGGTATGAAATTCATGGTTGGAATTTCTTTTCATTAAAGATGATGATTATAGGTCCCCAATCTCATCCAGTTTATAAGGCTTCTGCTGCAAGTCTACTGTTAGCCTTATGGGATTCCCTCTAGCTGCATTTAAGATTTTTTCTTTCACGTTGACTTTGGGGAATCTGTTGACTACATGTCTTGGGGATAGTCACCTTCTATAGTATCTTGCAGTAGTTTTCTGAATTTCGTGAATTGGCATATTGGCCTCTCTAGTGAGGTTGGGAATATTTTTGTGAACAATTTCTTCAAATATGCTTTCCAAGTTGCCTGCTCTCTTGCCATCTCTTTTAGATATGCCAATCAGTCAAATGTTTGGTTTTATACATAATCCCCTTATTTCTTGGAGGTATTGTTCATTTTTAAATTCTTTTTTCTTTGTCTGCTAACATTTTTCAAAGGAGCAGTATTTGAGCTCTGAGATTCTTTCCTCAGCTTTGTATATTGTGTTATTGGTGCTTGAATTGCATTCTAAAATTCCTGTAGTGAATTTTTCATTTCCTGAAGTTTAGTTTTGTTCTTTCTTAAAATGGCTATGTCATCTTTAAACTCTTCAATCATTTTACTGTTTTCCTTGGATTGGGTTTCAACCTTCTTCTGTATCTTGATGAGTTTCCTTGTCATCTGGATTCTGAGCCAATGTCTGTCAATTCCACCATTTCAGTCTGATTATGAACGATTACTGGAGAGCTAGTGCAGTTATTTCAAAGTAAGAAGATATTCTAGCTTTAAGAGTTGCCAAAGTTCTTGCACTGGTTCTTATGCATTTGTATGGGGTGATGTTCCTTTAACCTTTGAAGCCACTGTCTTTGGAATGGACCTTTCTTTTTTTATATTCTTTGATGCTCTTTAGGGTTTGACTTGTGGTGTAAGTTGGGTTTAGTCAATTGGCTTCATTTCCGGATGGTTTCAGGAAGCAAGCCTCAGCTGAGCACTTCTGGACTGTGTGCTCTAACCCTAAGGAGCTGGGACCAGTTTTGCAGCTTGGATTTCTGGTCTCTCAAGGTTAAGCGTATGCCAGCTTGGAGGGACTGAGGTGTTCCCAGCCCAGTGTCAACAGCATTCTGATGAGGGCTCCCAGCAAAAGCGCTCCAGTGAGGCAGTGGTGGGCCCCATGTGCACACAGGCTGACAAGGCAGTTTGGGGAGACTGCAAGCAAATACATGCAAGTCAGGGAAGGCTGCAGGTGACTCTGCACTTCTAGGGATCCCTATGCAAAAGAACTCCAATGGGTAGGGGAGCTCTGACAGCAAAAGAGCTGCTGGCAAGCTGAAGCTGTGCTGCAAGTGGGTGAGTCCATGCAGGGACCCTGGAAGTAGTTGGCAGACAGGGAGGCACTCAGTTCAGACTGGCACCATCCCACAGACAAGACATGCCTACTCTATCCAGGTCTCGCACCTAACAATAAGTAATACCACCTAGAGGCATATGGTCAGCCTTGAGGGATGGGCACCCACGGTCATTCTTCACTGCAGCCACTCCCACACCAAACCTTCTGGGTTCCATGCAGGCTGGAGTTGTATCTCTGCCAACTACCTAGAAGTTCTCCCTGCCAGCTCAGATGTCCATGGGGAATGTGGGCTCTCTCACAGCTAGGATCGTGGAGATCTATAGTGACAGTGGGCCACTCACTCCACGTCTGTTTCACTCACATCTTCCCTAGGACCTGCTTAGGCCCAGGAGCAAGTCCTGGTGTTTGGCAATCCTGTACAGGGTCCCCAGTTTCTTCTCCTTTCAGCCCGGGGTCTGTATCCTCCCCCTGTTCACTCTGAATGCCCTCTTGAGATATGTTTTGAGTATGCCATCCTACTTGATGGTCTGATCAGTGGGAGAAGTTGTTCCCAGCTGTGTCTAGTCAACCATCTTAGCGTAATTCAACTTTTACATGTAAAATATATAAGAAAATGTTTTCTATAAGGAAGTGGAAATATAGAGAAATAAGAGTATTTATAATCTACAATGTATCAGAAGAAAAATAATAAGCATTTTTAACAAATGGAGTGTTTGCCAGGGAGAATGGGTGAAGGGTGGGGATGAAAAGAGGAGCCCAGAGGAATTTTAGGGCAGTGAAGCTACTCTGTATGACATTACAATGGGAAGTACGTCTCTTTATACATTTTTCTTCTATTTGTAACAGCTTATTTCATGACACGATGCAATGCAACTTTATTCTTTTTCATAAAGCAGCTCATTTCTGGTGCTTATTCTATTGCTATGCAGTTGCGTGATGAGCGTAAAGTCACTGTCACCAGCAGGACCTCTGTTTTCTCATCTGTGGAACACTCTATTTGAATAAAATGATGTGGACATCTCACTCAGCTCTAATCCTGTCACCTAATAATTGAAAGATATTATCACTGTATTTAAAATCAAATATATTAGCATATTTCAGTAGCTTTAAGTTTTTAATTAAATGATTTTAATAATGTCATGTTTATATTAGAATATAGTCACATATATTCATACACAAGTTGACAAAAGACATTGTCACATTATCTAATATTGTATTTCATTATTAGGTCATAATGATCGATTCGTGTGGCAGTATTTTTTTAAAAAGCTAAATTTTGGCCCAGTATTTAAAATAAGAACAAAATGTCTGGGATTATATAAAAACCAAGATTCATGTTTGCTGAATACTTTTATTTCTAATACTGGTTTCATCTGAGAGCTCCAGAAAGAAGTAGGTTACACCTCTACACCAGAAAAAGTAGGTTACTTCTTTCCAGAAGTATCTTTAGAAAGAAGGCATTCAGAGTGGACAGAGGGAGGGTCCAGACCCCGGGCTAAAGGAAAGGAAAGGAAACTGGGACCCCTGTACAGGATTGCCAAACACCAGAAGAAGGAGGTTACTTCTTTCTAGAAGTATTCTCCAGTAATTACTTGTATATCATTTTTATGATGAGATGGGCACCGCTAGATAGATATGATAGGTAGTTGAAAAATAATGAGATGCAAATCCTCCTTAAAAATCAAATGAAATTGTGTGAGAAAAGGAATATCTCTGCAAATTGCGGTTAAAGAATGAAGAATTTATACCCCCCAAAATGAGTATTTTTCAAAATATTCATATTGAGAGTATATCGAGTACAGAAGAACAACTGAGAAAAGGAATTGTAGACATAAATTCTGAGTAGTATTTGAATAGTAGAAACACACTGGCATACAGAACTGAGATGGCATTCCACACACTGCCAATGAAAAAAACAACAGCAAAGAGGTGGATATAGACACAGTAAGGAATTTTAATTGAATGAGTCAGAAAATCCACTTAAAAAGTAATAGAAACTGAAATTGGGAAAATGAGGGGACAAAGAGGAAGGTTAGATAGGTCAATACCAGTTGACCTAGATTTTATGTCATGGATAAAAGTAGACACATAAGTTCTCAGGCAGAAAAATGAGAAAATGCTTTCACAAAATTATTTTAGTAGCTTTACGTAAGAAGAATCAAAGCAGTCAGAAGCTGAAGGAATTTGGGCCAGTTCAAATGAGTACACACAAAAACACACACAGAGGCACACTCACACATACAAACACCAAGCACTGGCTAGAGATGCTATAGAGTCTGGAAACTTTACACTCACCATTTTAGATCGAAGACTCTCTGAAATCATTACGAAATTAATATAGAAAAATCTTCGTAACCCCTTTAAGCACTATTAACTACTCAAACAATGTCATGTAAAACTACATTTTGATTTGTTGTGGGGTGTTACTAATTTATTGATTTGTACAGACAATAATTAAAAAGCACTATAGAAGTCACTTTTTAAGGGGAGAGAGACTCCTCCCCATCCCACAAAGCAAGGCACACCTCAGGTTATATGAAGATATTTATTGAATCTTAATGCTAACAGAAAGAGTTTCTGTTTTTGGGTTTTTTTCTTTGTTTTGCCACAGCGCTTTTGCTTTTTTAAAAAAGTACATTTTATATTTTAGAGCACTTTCAGGTGCACTGCAAAGTTGAGCAGAAATTACAGAAGTTTCCCATAATCCCCACTACACCTACACATGTATAGTTTCCCCCATTATCAACACTGCTAATCAGAATGGTTATTTGTTACAGTTTATGAATCTATATTGACACATCAGTATCATCCAGAGACCACCGTTAACATTAGCGTTCACCCTCAGTGTTGTATATTCTATGGGTTTGGAAAAATGTATAAAGAGACGTACTTCCCATTGTAATATCATACAGAGTAGCTTCACTGCCCTAAAATTCCTCTGGGCTCCTCTTTTCATCCCCACCCTTCACCCATTCCCCCTGGCAAACACTCTCTTTTTATTGTCTCTAAAGTTTTGTCTCATGGAATGCCATATAGATAGAATCATATAGTATGCAGCCTTTTCAGACTGGCTTCTTTTACTACCTAATATACATTTAAATTTCCTTTATGACTTTTCATAGCTTGATAGTGCTGAGTAATATTCCACTGTCTGGATGTACCACAGTTTATTTATCCATTCACCTACTGAAGGACAGCCTGGTTGCTTCCAAGTGTTGGCAATTATGAATAAAGCTGCTACGAACATTTATGTGCAGGTTTTTGTGTGGACATTAGTTTTCAACTCCTTTAGGTAAATGCCAAGGAGCACAATTGTTGGATCATTTGTTTAATCTTATAAGAAACCACTAACCTATCTTCCAAAGCGACTGTACTATTTTTCATTCCCATCAGCAATGAATAAGAGTTGCTGTTCCTCCAATGTTGCCAGCATTTGGTGGTTCTAATTGTTCTAGATTTTGGTCTTTCTAATAGGTCTCATTGTTTTAGTTTGCATTTCTCTGATGACATGTGATGTGGAACATTTTTTCATATGCTTGTTTGTCGCTATTATATGTTTTGTGGTGGGTGTCTATTAAGGTCTTTGGTTCGTTTTTCAATCACATGGTTTTCTTTTTTTTTCATTTTTACAGATTTAGAACAGTGGTACATATTTATGGATACATATGTTACTTTGATACAGTATACAGTGTGTAATAAACAAATCAGAGTAACTGGAACAGTCATCACCTCAAACATTTATCATTTCTTTGTGCTAGACATATTCCAAATTCCTCCTCCAGTTATTTTGAAATACACAGTAAATTATTGTAACTATAGTTGTCCTACTCTGCTACCAAATACTAGATCTTATTCCTTCTATCTAACTGTACCCATTAAACAACTTCTTTTTATCCAAGCCCCCTCCTTATTACCCTTCTCAGCCTCTGGCAACCATCATTCTATTCTCTATGATATCTTCTAGGATATCAACTTTTTATTTTAGCTCCCACATGTGAATAAGAACATAGGATATTGTCTTTCTGTGCCTGTCTTATTTCACTTAGCATAATATCCTCAAGTTCCATCCATGTTTTGCAGATGACAGGATTTCATTACTTTATGGCTTAATAATATTCCATTGTGAGAAAGAAAGAAAGAAAATAATATTCCATTGTGAGAAAGAAAAATATACCACATTTTCTTTACTCAACCTTTGAGAGATACTTAGGTTAATTCCATATCATGTCTGTTGTGAATGGTGCTGACATAAACATGAGAATGCAGTATCTCTTTGATATACTGATTTCCTTTCTTTTGGTTATATACAAGCAGTGGGATTGCTGGTTCATATGATAGTTTCATTTTTAGTTTTTCTGAGGAACTTCCATGCTGTTTTCTATAGTAGCTGTGTTAGTTTACATTCCCACCAACAGTGTACAACAATTCCCTTTTCTCTGCCTCCTTGCCAGCCCTATTTTTGTCTTTTTGATATTATAAAAACCATTTTAATTGAGGTGAGATGATATCTCATTGTAGTTTAGATTTGCATTCATCTGATGATTAGTCATGTTAGGCATTTTTTCACATATTTGTTGGTTATTTTTATGTCTTCTTTGATCTTTTGCCCAATTTCTAATAAGATTACTTGAGTTTTTTCTATTGAACTGTCTGAGTTTCTTATACATTCTGGTTATTAATATGTCAGTTGAATAGATTGCAAGTATTTTCTCTCATTCTGTAGGTTGTCTCTTCATTTTGTTTAGTTGTTCTCATTGTTGTGCAGAAGATTTTTAGCTTGATGTGATTCCATTTGTCCATTTTTGCTTTGGTCACCTGTGTTTTAGAAATCTTACTCAAGAAATGGCTCAGGACATTGCCCAGATCAATGTCCTGAGGCATCTCCCAAATGTTTTCTTTTAGTAGTTTCATAGTTTCAGGTCCTACATTTAAATCTTTAATTCATTTCATTTTGATTTTTATATATGATAAGAGATAAGGGTCCAGTTTCATTCTTCTGCATATGGATATACAGTTTTCCCAGCACCATTTATTGAAGAGGCTGTCCATTCTCCAACGTATGTTCTTGATGCCTTTATCAAAAAGGAATTGACTGTAAATGAGTGAATTTATTTCTGAATTTTGTCTTCTGTTTCTAATATTAGTCTATTATGTCTGTTTTTATGCCAGTACCATGCTGTTTGGATTACTATAGTGTTGTGGTATATTTTGAAGTCAGTTAGTATGATGACTACAGCTTTGTTCTTTTTGCTTAGGATTATTCTGTCTATTCTGGGTATTTTGTGGTCCCATATAAATTTTAGATTTTTTTTCTATTCCTGTGAAAAATATTCTCTACTTTTTAAGAAATTGCTACAATAAAAATCATAACATATTGATGAAAGAAATAAAAGGGTAAACAAAAAATGGAAAGATATATCATGTTCACAGGTTAGACAAATCAATATTGTTAAAATATCCATACTACTCAAAGCAATCTACAGACTTATTGCAATCCCTGTCAAAATACAAAATTTGTTTGTTTTCTCGTTGTTGTATTTTAAAAACTTCAGAAAGATATTCTTGAAATGTCAGCAAGAGGGCAGAATAGGAAATTCCTGACTTTACCTCCTCTTATGGATGTATCAAGTAAACAGCTATTTGTAGGTTAATTCCCTCTAGGACAAATCTCAAAACTAGTTGATAAACCCCTAAAAACTGGGAAACATAAAATATCTGCCTCAAAAAAGGTAAAACGTGTATAAAAAGTTGAGACACACATGTGCCAAAAACTCCACCTCAGGACCAGCTTTGTATAATCAGGAGAGAACCTCTAACTCTCAACTTCTCTTTGATAAGAAAAGATTTTGAAATACACATATAGAGCCCCACGGTTTACAGTTCCTCCCAGAGAGTTTAGCCCTTAATTCACCTGCCTCTAAAAATGGAAAGGACTCAGCATTTGTGTCTCCCTAGGCTACAGAACAAAGAGGCGATTTTGAATGGACACACATATACTTACTGGGGCTCTACTCACTCCCCTCCCCCATGAATCAGTGCAGAGAATAGGCTGAAGTGCCCTGTTCCCAGTTGCTACCTGGAAATCTGCACACTTTTTCTATTGGGTTTTCAAATGGCTTGCATCTGGGAACCAACAAGGATGATAAACAATTGACCTCCAGGATCCTGAATTGGAGTGACAGTACTTCCCACACCTTCTCCCCCTGCTTGCTCCAGTGGTAAATCCAGGTCTGCAAAATCTCCCTGGAAAAACTTGTTCATACATCAAACACCCCAACTTTTATGTTCCCTCCTGAAGCACTAAGACATTACTTCACACTTCTCAGGATGGCTATTATTTAAAAATAAATATGCTAAAAGAAAAAGTGAAGTAGAACAAACCACAAGACCCAGGAATCCTTCTGCTGGATATATACCCAAAGGTAATGAAATCAGCACCTCATAAAGATATCTGTGCTCCCATGTTGATTTCAGCATTATTCACAATAACAAAGATATGGAAATGACCTAGGTGTCTACTGACAGACTAATTAATAAAGAAATTGTGGAATATATATACAATTGAATTTTATTCAGCCCTAAAGGAAAAGAAAATACTGCCATTTATGAAAGCATGGGTGAAACTGAAGGACACTACGCTAACTGAAATAAGCCAGACACAGAAATACAACTACTGCATGATATCACTTATATGTAGAATCTAAAGAAAAGTTGAAAACAGAAACAGAGAATAGAATGGTGGTTACTAGTGACAAGGAGGGAAAGAAAATGGACACAAGTAGGTCAAAGGGCTCAAACATATAGGATGAATAAATCTACAGATCTAATATAAATCCTGAGGACTGTAATTAATAATACTGTATTGTATACTAAAAATTTGTGAAGAAAGTAGATTTGAGATGCTCTCACCACAAAATATAAAGGCAACTATAGAAGGTGCTGGACAGATTAAAATTCTTTACTATAGTAATAATTTAACTATGTATGATGTATATCAAAACAGTATATTTTACACCTTAAATATATACAACTTCTGAAGTCATGTGCACATTTTTATATAATAGTCCTTTATAAGATATGTCTCCTGCAAATGTTTTCTCCCCGTCTTTGGCTTGTCTTTTCATTCTTTTTACAATGTCTTTGGCAGAGAAGAATATTTTAATTTTAATCAATTAAAATTAATTATCAATTTTTTCTTTCATGAATCATGCCTTTGGTGCTATATCTAAAAAGTTACCACCAAATACAAGGTAATATAGATTTTCTGTTATATTCTAGGAGTTTTATAGTTTAGTACTTTCATTTAAGTCTGTGATCCATTTTGAGTTCATTTTTATAAAGGCTGTAAGCCTTGTGTATAGATTCATTTATTTATTTATTTTGCATGTGAGTGTCCCATTGTTCTAGCAGCCTTTGTTGAAAAGACTATCTTGTCTACCTACATTGTATTGCTTTTTCTTCTTTGTCAAATATCAATTGACTATGTTTGTGTGGGTTTATTTGTTGACCACTCTATTTTTTTCCAGTAACCTATTTGTTTATTCTTTTGCCAGTTCCACACTGTCTTAATTATTATAGTTTTACAGTAAGTCTTATAGTCAGGTAGTGACACAGTCTTCCAACTTTGTTCTCCTTCAATGCTGTGTTGGCTATTCTGTCTTTTGAATCTCCATATAAACCTAATAGTCATGTAAAAAAAGCTTACAGAATGAAGAGACAAAGATTTTTTAGGAAACTACATTAAAAGGTAGAAAGATTTTATTAGCAGTAACAACATAAAGGTTTGCCATGTGCTCAGCACTTGCCTAAATGCTTTGAAGGCATTATATTATTTAACCCACTGAAAGATATTTTCAGAAATGGGATATTATAATGCTGATATTATAAATGAGAGCATTGAAGGTCGGATAAATGAATTTTCCCAAGGTCCCAACGTTAGTAAGAGATAAGGCCTGGGCAATGTGATTCTAAATCTCTTACCTTTCATAACAAAGCAAAGACTAAGAGGGTTCTCATTTTTGCATAGTATTATATGCTATATACTGATAATGAAAACACTGGAATTTAAAAATAATATCTAAAAGATTTACTACAGAAGTGCCACTAGTGACACTTAATGCAAATGTTCCCATAAAAGAGAAGGAATTTAGAATTATTTAAAAAGAAATTAAATGGTATTTGGAAAGGAATACTATATTTCAGATAAAGATTTGCTATTAATAACCTACATATTTTTAAAGAAAGTGAAAGTGAACTCATATAATTTAATTTCTCAAGATTTATTAAATATATACCATTAAAAGATGAAGTACAAAACATAATACAATAAAATCAATATTTCTGACCCTCAAATAACTCATGAGCTACATGGACAACAGATTAAAACAAATTTAATGCAATGATAAGAGTAAAATAATCCAATGATACAATTATATTAACAGCAGTTTTATTTGTGTTAAATTGCATAGCTATAATGATATGGTATCAAAAATCTACAGTATTACACATTTTTCTAACTGCCCCGAAATCCCCATTGCTTGCCATGTGGGGAACAAATAAATTTAACTGCTTTTAGAGGAAAGCAAGACTAATCTTTTGCATCATTCCACTCTTTACCCAATCCATTAGCCACAGATATTTCTCCTCACTCTCTCAACCTTTAGATATTGTTTTTAATTGTCCAACTTATTCCTAGTGGCATCCTACACATTATGGATGAAGAAGTTGTAGAAAAATGTGACTAAATGATTTATTGGACATTAAATACCTGATAAATATCAGCTTGGACTGAATCTCAGGGCTTTCGACTCCAAGCCCAATGTACTTTTGGCTACATCTGACTAGGAATTAGAAAATTACTTAACTTAGTTCTTAGTCATCTAAGTTAATGAGAATATAGGAATTAAAAGGCACAAGTAATATGAAGAATAAAAGGAATATCTGGGGAATATGGTGTAACTAAGTGAAACATTAGCTGGTTCCAAAGACCAGGCTTAAGTTAACTGTCCAAAATTATATAGATAGCAAATAGTACTGGGATTATAAAGACAGCCTTGGCATATATATTAAGATTTTAACCTTCTCCCTTAATACATATTTTATGTCTATGTTATTTAATGGGACACATTAAAACTGATAATTTGCTACAATAAAGTGAGTTCAGATTGTTTTCTGTCCTGAACAATGTGTCTTTTGTCAGTCATTTTAGATTTAATAAATGTTAAACTAAATTATATTGAGCTCCATATGGATGAAAAATATCCAATAAATAAAGAGAATAATTGTTATCTTTAAATTCTTTTATACTTTTTCTTTTTAAATATTAGCTTTTTACTTTTTTATTATAACACAATTGCAATATTTTCTCTTTTTTGTGTGTTTAAATTTAAGAGGTACAAGTGCAGTTTTGTTATATGGATATATTACATAAAGGTGAAATCTGGCCTTTTAGTATAACCACCAATTGAATAATGTACATTGCACCCTTTAAGTAATTTCTTGTCCCTCATCCCCGTTCCACTCACCCACCTTTCCCAGTCTTCAATGTCTGTTATTCCCCACTATGTACATATGGATACATTTTTTTAGCACTCACTTATAAGTGAGACCATATAGCATTTGACTTTTTGTTTCTGCATTGTTTCACTTAAGATAATGACATCATATCCATTTAGTGATATAGTATCATAAGTATACAGTATTACACATCCACGTTGCTACAAGAGACACAATTTCATTCTTTTTAATGGCTGAATAGTATTCCATAGTATTTCATTGGATTAAAAGAATGTATATTATTTTCTTTAATCATTCACTGATGGACACTTAGGTTGATTCCACATCTGTCCTATTGTGAATAGGGCTGCAATAACCATACAAATGCAGGTGTCCTTTTTATATAATAATTTCTTTTCTTTTAGGTAGATACCTAGTAGTGGGATTGCTGGATGGTAGTTCTATTTCTAGTTCTCTGAGATGTCTCCATACTGCTTTTGATAGCAGTTGTATTAATTTACATTGCCATAAACAGTGTCTAAGTGTTTCTTAACTATTCTCTACATCCTCAACAAATCTATTACATTTTTTCCATTTTATAACTAGCCATATTCTGACTCGGGTCAGATGACATCTCACTGTGGTTTTAATTTGCACTTCCCCGATGATTAGGAATGTTGAGCATCTTTTCTATGCTTCTTATCCATTTGTATATCTTTATTTGAAAAATATATATTCAAGTTCTTTGCCCCCTTTTTTTTTAACTTTTATTTTAGATTCAGGGTTACATGTGAAGGTTTGTTACATAGTAAACTTGTGTTACAGGGTTTGTCATACAGATTATTTCATCACTCATGTGCTAAGCCTAATACCCAATAGTTATTTTTTCTGCTCCTTCACTTCCTCCCACCCTCAAGCCTTTGAAAGGCTCCAGTGTGTGTTGTTTCCATCTATGTGCACATATGCTCTTTTTTATTATTATTATACTTTAAGTTCTGGGGTACATGTGCAGATCTTGCAGGATTGCTACATAGATATACACATGCCATGATGGTTTGTTACCTCCACTGCCCCATCACCTATGTTAGGTATTTCTCCTAATGTTATCCCTCCCTAATCTCCCCACCCACTGCTGTCCCTCCCCTAGCCCTCCAACACCCAACAGACTTCAGTGTGTGCTGCTCCCCTCCCTATGTCCACGTGTTCTTAATTGTTCAACACCCACTTATGAGTGAGAACATGCAGTGTTAGTTTTCTGTTCTTGTGTCACTTTTCTCAGAATGATGCTTTTCAGATTCATCCATGTTCCTGCAAAGGACATGAACTCATCCTTTTTATGGCTGCATAGTATTCCATGGTGTATATGTGCCATATTTTCTTTATCCAGTCTATTGTTGATGGGCATTTGGGCTGGTTCCAAGTCTTTGCTATTGTAAACAGTGCCACAATGAACATGTGTGTGCATATGTCTTTATAATAGAATGATTTATAGTCCTTTGGGTATATACCCAGTAATGGAATTGCTGGGTCAAATTGTATTACTATTTCTAGATCCTTGAGGAATCGCCACACTGTCTTCCACAATGGTTGCACTAATTTGCACTCCCACCAACAGTGTAAAAGCATTCCTATTTCTCCACATCCTCTCCAGCATCTGTTGTCTCCAGATTTTTTAATGATCATCATTCTAACTGGTGAGAGATGGTATATCAAGTTGGTTTTGATTTGCATTTCTCTAATGACCAGTGATGATGAGCATTTTTC
Organism: Cebus imitator; assembly: GCF_001604975.1. Lineage (NCBI taxonomy): Eukaryota > Metazoa > Chordata > Mammalia > Primates > Cebidae > Cebus > Cebus imitator. Next base: position 4,550,482 of record NW_016107404.1, read on the forward strand.
CATATGTTTGTTGGCCGCATAAATGTCTTCTTTTAAAAAGTGCCTGTTCATATCCTTCATCCATTTTTTGATGGGGTTGTTTGGTTTTTTCTTGTAAATTTGTTTAAGTTTTTTGTAGATTCGGGACATTAGCCCCCTGTCAGATGGATAGATTGCAAACATTTTTTCCCATTCTGTTGCTTGTCAGTTCACTCCAATGATTGTTTCTTTTGCTATGCAGAAGCTATGGAGTTTTATTAGATCCTATTTGTCTATTTTTGGTTTTGTTGACATTGCTTTTGGTGTTTTAGTCATGACGTCTTTGCCTATGCCTATGTCCTGAATGGTATTGCCTAGGTTTTCTTCTAGAGTGTTTATGGTGTTAGGTCTTATGTTTAAATCTTTAATCCATCTGCAGTTAATTTTTGTATAAGGTATAAGGAAGGGGTCCAATTTCAGCTTTCTGTACATCATTAGCGAGTTTTCCCAACACCATTTATTAAACAGACAATCCTTTCCCCATTGCTTGTTTTTGTCAGGTTTGTCAAAAATCAGATTGTTAGATGTGTGGTGTTACTCCCAAGGCCTCTGTTCTGTTCCATTGGTCTAAATTTCTATACCCTTTTCTAGTGCCAGTTTTCAAAGACAATGCTTCCAGTTTTTGCCCATTCAGTATGATATTGGCTGTGGGTTTGTCATAGACAGCTTTGATTATTTTGAGATACCTTCCATAGATACCTAGTTTATTGAGAGTTTTTAGCATAAAGTGCTGTTGAATTTTGTGGAAGACCTTCTCTGCATCAATTGAGATAATCATGTGGTTTTTGTCTTTGATTCTGTTTATGCAATGGATTATGTTTCTAGATATGTGTATGTTGAACCAGCCTTCCATTCCTGGGATGAAGCCTACTTGATCATGATGGATAAGCTTTTTGATGTGCTGTTGCATTTGGTTTGCCAGTATTTTATTGAATATCTTTGCATTGATATTCATAATGGATATTGGCTTGTAGTTTTCTTTTTTAGTTGTGTCTCTGCCAGATTTTGGTATCAGGATGATTGATGTTTATCTCATAAAATGATTTAGGGATGATTCCCTCTTTTTGTATTGTTTGGCATAGTTTCAGAAGGAATGGTACCAGCTCTTCTTTGTATGTCTAATAGAATTTGGCTGTGAACCCATCTAGACCTGGACGTTTTTTTGATTGGTAGGCTATTAATTGCTGCCTCAACTTCTGACCTTGTTATTAGTCTATTCAGGGATTCAACTTTTTCCTGGTTTAGTCTTGGGAGGGTGTAAGTGTTCAGGAATTTATCCATTTCTTCCAGATTTACTGGTTTATGGGTATGTAGTTGTTTGTAGTAATCTCTGATGGTAGTTTGTATTTCAGTGGAATCAGTGGTGATATCCCCCTTATCATTTTTTATTGCATCTATTTTATTCTTCTCTCTTTTCTTTTTTATTAGTCTTGCTAGTGGTCTATTTTGTTGATCTTTTCGAATAACAGCTCCTAGATTTATTGATATTTGTAAAGTTTTTTGTGTCTCTGCCTTCTTCAGTTCTGCTCTGATCTTAGTTATTTCTTGTCTTCTGCTAGCTTTTGAATTTGTTTGATCTTACTCCTCTAGTTATTTTAATTGTGATGATAGGGTGTCAATTTTAGATCTTTCCTTCCTTCTCATTTGGGCATTTACTGCTATAAATTTCCCTCTAGACACTGCTTTAAATGTTTCCCAGAGATTCTGGTACATTGTGTCTTCATTCTCATTGGTTTCAAACAACATCTTTATTTCTGCCTGCATTTCATTGTTTATCCAGTAGTCATTCAGTAGCAGGTTGTTCAGTTTCCATGTAGTCATGTGGTTTTGAGTGAGTTTCTTAATCCTGAGTTTTAATTTGATTGCACTGTGGTCTGAGAGACTGGTTCTTATGATTTCTGTTTGTTTGCATTTGCTGAGGAGCCATTTATTTCCAATTATGTGGTCAATTTTAGAGTAAGTGTGATGTGGTGCTGAGAAGAATGTATATTCTGTAGTTTTGGTGTGGAGAGTTCTGTACATGCCTATTAGGTCTGCTTGCTCCAGATCTGAGTTTAAGTCCTGGATATCCTTGTTAATTTTCTGTCTCATTGATCTGTCTAATATTGACAGTGGAGTGTAAAAGTCTCCCACTATTCTTGTGTGGGAGTCTAAGTTTCTTTGTAGGTTTTTAAGAAGTTTTTTATGGATTTGGGTGCTCCTGTATTGGGTGCATATATATTTTGGATAGTTAGCTCTTCATGTTGCATTGATCCCTTTACCATTATGTAATGCCCTTCTTTGTCTCTTTTGATCTTTGTTGGTTTAAAGTCCGTTTTATCAGAGACTAGGATTGCAATTCCTGCCTTTTTTTTTTCTCTCCATTTGCTTGGTAAATCTTCCTCCATCCCTTTATTTTGAGTCTATGTGTGTCTTTGCAGATGAGATGGGTTTCCTGAACACAGCACACTGATGGGTCTTGACTTTTTATTCAATTTGCCAGTCTGTATCTTTTGATTGGGGCATTTAGCCCATTTACATTTAAGGTTAATATTGTTATGTGTGAATTTGATCCTGCCATTTTGATACTAGCTGGTTGTTTTGCTCATTAGTTGACACAGTTCTTCATTGTGTCAATGGTCTTTACCATTTGGAACATTTTTGCAATGGCTGGTACTGGTTGTTCCTTTCCATGTTTAGTGCTTCTTTCAGGAGCTCTTGTAAGACAGGCCTGGTGGTGATGAAATCTCTCAGCAATTGCTTGCCCATAGAGGATTTTATTTCTCCTTCACTTATGAAGCTTAGTTTTGTTGTATATGAAATTCTGGGTTGAAAGTTCTTTTCTTTAAGGATGTTGAATATTAGCCCCCACTCTCTCCTGGCTTGTAGGGTTTCTGCTGAGAGATCCACTGTGAGTCTGATGGGCTTCCCTTTGTGAGTAACCTGACCTTTCTCTCTGGCTGCCCTTAGCATTTTTTCCTTCATTTCAACCCTGGTGAATCTGATAATTATGTACTTTGGGGTTCCTCTTCTTGAAGAATATCTTTGTAGTGCTCTCTGTATTTCTTGGATTTGAATGTTGGCCTGACTTGCTAGGTTGGGGAAGTTCTCCTGGATAATATCCTGAAGAGTGTTTTCCAGCTTGGATTCATTCTCCCTATCACGTTTAGGTATACTGATCAAGCGTAGATTAGGTCTTTTCACATAATCCCATATTTCTTGGAGGCTTCGTTCATTTCTTTTCACTCTGTTTTCTCTAATTTTGCCTTCTCGTTTTATTTCATTGAGTTGATCTTCAATTTCTGATATCCTTTCTTCTGTTTGATTGATTCAGCTATTGAAACTTGTGTATGCTTCACAAAGTTCTTGTGCTGTATTTTTCAGCTCCATCAAGTCATTTATGTTCTTCTCTAAGCAGGTTATTGTAGTTAGCATTTCGTCTAACCTTTTTTCAAGGTTCTTAGTTTCTTTGCATTGGGTTAGAACATGTTCCTTTAGTTCAGAGAAGTTTGTTATTACCCACCTTCTGAAGCCTGCTTCTGTCAATTCTTCAAATTCATTCTCCATCCAGCTTTGTTCCCTTGCTGGTGAGGAGTTGTGACGGAGGAGGAGAGGCATTCTGGTTTTTGGTGATTTCATCCTTTTTGTGCTGGTTTCTTCCCATCTTCATGGATTTATCTACCTTTGGTCTTTGAAGTTGGTGACTTTCCGATAGGGTCTCTGAGTGGACGTCCTTTCTTGATGTTGAAGCTTTCTTTATGTTTTTTAGTTTTCTTTGTAACAGTCAGGCCCCTCTGCTGCAGGACTGCTGGAGGTCCACTCCAGAACCTGCTTGCCTCGGAATCACCTGTGGGCACTGCAGAACAGCAAGGATTGCTGCCTATTCCTTCCTCTGGTAGCTTCATCTCAGAAGGATACCCGCCAGATGTCAACCAGAGCTCTTCTGTATGAGGTGACTCTTTGGATAGACAGGGGTCAGGGAACCACCTGAGGAGGCAGTCTGTCCCTTATTAGAGCTCAAGTGCTATGCTGGGAGCTCCCTTGTTCCCTTCTGAGCTGCTGGGCAGGGATGTTTAAGTCTGCTGCAGGGGAATTCACAACCACCCCTTTTCCCAGATGTTCTGTCCTGGGAAGGTGGGGCTTTATTTATAAGTCCCTGATAGGCTGCTGCCTTTTTTCAGAGATGCCCTGCCCAGCAAGGAGAGAGTCTAGTCACAGTCTGCCTGCAGAGTCATTGTTGAGCTGCCATGGGCTCTGTCCAGCTGCTGTGTAAATTTCTTTGTGCTTTTGTTTACACAGGTAAGGTTAGAGTTGGGTAACGGAGGACGCCCCTCCTCCCACCGAGCTTGACCATCCTGGGTCAGTTCAAACGGCTGTGCTGGCTGTGAAAATCCCAAGCCAGTGGGATTCAATTTGCTAGTCTCCCTGGGGGTCGGAACCCTCAGCCAGATCACCTTGCTCCCCGCCTTCAGCCCCCTTTCTCTCAGGGGTATGGGCAGCTCTGTCTCACAGGTGCTCCAGGCTCCAGTCAAAACGGCCACTCAGATTTGTGCTGGGAACTTGTGGTGCTGGCTAAATTGGCTGCCCAGATTTGTGCTGCAAACACATGGTGTCTGTCATTTGCCCACGTTTTAGTGGATTTTGTTTTTTTGTTGTTTGAGTTCCCTATAAATCCTGGATATCAGTCCCCTATCAGATGCATAGTTAGCAAATAGTTTATCCTATTCTGGAAGTTGTTCACTCTGTTAATTATTTCCTTTGCCAAGGAAAAGCTATTTAGTTTAATTTAGTCCTACTTCTCTGTTTTTTTTTTATTATTATTACTTGTGCTTTTGAGGTCTTAGTTATAAATTCTTTGCCTAGCCCAATGTACAGAAGCATTTTCCCTAGGTCTTTTTCTAGTATTTTAATCATATCAGGTCTTATATTTAAGACTTTAATCCAAATCGAGTTTATTTTTGTATATGGTGAGAGATAGGTGCCTAGTTTCATTCTTTTGCATATGGCTATCCAATTTTCCTAGCACCATTTATTGAAAACAGTGTCCTTTCCCCATGCTCTTTGGGTTCTTATAGCCTTGTGGCAAAACCTGAGGTCAGTTTTGTTCTTTTGCTTAGAATTGCTTTAGCTATTTGGGCTCTTTTATGATTCCATATAAATTTTAAGATAATATGGCTTGGCATGGTGGCTCACGCCTGTAATCCCAGCACTTTAGGAAGCCGAGGCAGGCAGATCACGAGGTCAAGAGGTTGAGACCATCCTGGCCAACATGGTGAAGGCTCATCTCTACTAAAAGTACAAAATTAGCTGGGCGTGGTGGCGTGCGCCTGTAGTCCCAGCTACTTGGGAGGTTGCGGCAGAAGAATTGCTTGAACCCAGGAGGCAGAGATTGCAGTGAGCCGAGATTGCGCCACTGCACTCCAGCCTGGCGTCTGGTGAGAGAGCAAGACTCTGTCTCAAAAAAAAAAAAATTTAAGATAATATTTTATAATTCTGTGAAAAATGACATTTTAATAATATTAATTTTTCCAATCCATGAGCATGCCATGCTTTTCTATTTGTTTGTGTCATCTACAATTTCATTCCTCAGCATTTTGTAGTTTCCTTTGTAGGGATATTTCATCTCCTTGATTAAATATATTCCTAGCTATTTTATCTTTTGTAGCTATTGTAAATGGGATCGCATTCTTGATTTAATTTTTAGCTTGACCATTATTGGTGCAGAGAAATGCCACAGATTTTTGTACATTGATTTTGTATACTAAAACTTTACTAAATATATTTATCAAATCTAAGAGGTTTTTGAGGAATCTTTAGAATTTTCTAATTAAGTATAAGATCATATGATCAATGAACAGAAATAATTTCACTTCCTTTTTTCCAACTTGAATGCCTTTTCTTTCTTTCTCTTGGCTGATTGCTCTGGCTAGGACTTCAATTCTAAGTTGAATAGGAGTGGCAAAAGTGGACATTTTTATCTTGTTGTAGTTCTTAGGGGGATTGCTTCAAATTTTTCCCCACTCAGTATGATGTTGGTCATGGGTTTGTCATATGTGCTCTTTATTATTATAGAAGGTATGTTCCTTCTATGCCTAGTTTGTTGAAGGTGTTTATTGTGAAAGGATGCCGGAAATTATCAAATTCTTTTCTCTGCATTTATTAATACTATCATATGATTTGTCCTTAATTCTGTTTGTGTGATGAACCATATTTATTGATTTGCAAATGCTGAACAATCCTTGCATATCTGGGAGGAGGGGGTAACCACTTGATCATGATGTATTATCTTTTCCATGTGCTCTTGGATATGATTAGCTAGCATTTTGATGAGGATTTTTGGATGTTTGTTTGTTCATTCACCTATAGTTTTCTAGGTGTGTTCATTGGCAAAGAATCTGCATAATTTCCTTGGTTATAAATAGCCTTAGAGTGGTGGCTCTCTCAAATGTTGGTTAGATTAGTAGCAGTGGTGTACCAGATGGGTGAGCAGGCTCATGGCCTCTTGAGAAGATGAAGCGTCATGGAAGATAGTGGTAGGAAAAGTTGTGTGAAGCTTATCTCGTTTCCAAATCCTATGCACTTCTGCCAGTAGATTTTGTATTGGATTGTGCAGGCTGAATTTCAGGCCAATAGTTCATGCTTGCAGGTAAGATCTGTCGTGATAGCAATAGGATTCATACTTGATCTTTTTCAACCAGGAAAAATAAGCCACTGTCCCAGGTAGTTGTTTAGGCCACGGAACACTTAGTGATCTGGGGCATGTGGTCCAGCATTGTGAGAAGGTTGTGGGGGTAAAGTTGGGTGAAGCTGCAAAAGGCAATGGGGAAATTCTGCACTCAGGCCCCACAAGCATGAGTTCTGATGGGAATTCAGGAGCAGTTGGCAGGCACCTTGGAGATATTCCTGAATGAGAAGCAGAGGAATTATTGCTGCATCACGTTGGCACAGGAAGGGAAAAGCAGCCCAGGTCCCTAGTCTAGGCAAACAAGTATAGGACCCATCTCCCTTCTCTCACTCTTTAGACCTCGCAGGGCTCACTCCACAACCCAGTCAAAGGAACAAGTGGAGACACTCAGTAAAGTCATGTGCAGTGTGTAACTTTAGTCTGCAAAGCCACACTGGCTGGGCTGCATAACTTGCCACCTGGGCCAAAACATGCCTCTTTGGCAAATCTCCTTCTGCTCCATCCATGAAGGGAGAGATCCCCATTTAAATGCCCACAGCTGGACAAATGCCACACTCATCTCTCAGTTTTGGCTGTGGGAGCCCCTCTGATGCCCAAAACCCAGCATTACAATCCCCTGTCCAAGACCCTTTAACACCCGAGTCTGCCACTGCTGCTAGGTCACAGAATCCCACTTAGCTTGGTATGAGATAGGACTGAGAATCATATTTTTCTATCAGGTCTCAAGTATTGGGAAATGCTTGGGGTGCTTCCTAGTGACATCCCTTCTCACAGTGTTTTAGCTTCTCTCCAAGTTAAATCCAGGGCTTGGGAAGGACAAGGTATTCTCCCATAAACTGGATTGTACAGTTTTCCAGTGGAAATGTGGCTTGCAAAGGGATACGTTTTATCCCTCTCCTATAATGGGACTTCACTCACGGTTCTTAGTCAGACACCATCACACAGGCTGCCCACTTACTGTCCCTACCCCAGTATCTAAAGGTTTTGTTCACTTTATGTTGAATTTCTGTGTTCCTGCTTGGATAAAGGTTCACATTGTGAATTTCTACACACTATTTTACTTCTTTCAAGTGGGTGAGGCAGGCTAGAAAACTCTCTAATCTGCCATCTTCTATATTAGCTTTTGATGATGTGTTGAACTACATAATAAGAGACCATGGCTTTAATTCTCTATTCTGTACTGTTTCCCTCAAAATCACAATTTAGAAAATACAATGCACTAATTTTTAGATTAATTATATATCCATCAAAGAAAATTAATACACTGAATATTTTACTGATAGCCACTTTCCAGAAAAATAATCTTTCCTAAGCAGTCATTATAAAGCAGATAAGATGCTCAATTTTGACAACCAGGCTTGAAATATGATGAAAAATATCCTTATAATTTAATATATCAACTATATCTGGAGAATAGAAAGTTGGTCCTTGCTTTCTTTTCTTTCAGGATGAGATTATGGAGATAAAGATCATTTTCTCTGAGTTTTCTCTTCCACTTAAAACTTAACTTTCACATCCAGCTATAGACAGACAGTGATTATTTACCCTGGATGTAAACTTGTCTTTCTTTGTTGAGATGTATTATGTATAGAATAAGTGAACCAGAAAATTAGAAGCCAGTCAAAAAAGCCCAAGTTACCATTTCTAAATTTACAGGCAAAGTATATAAAATTAGAAGCAAGTAAAAAATCCAAGTTACCAATTTTTCAATTTACAGGCAGAGTATTTCAAACTATATTCTAAATGTGATAAACGAAAAACTAAGGATACAGCTTACTCATATCATTGTGTGTCTTTCCAGTAAGAAAGATGCTAAAAGTTTAGGGTATATTAATCCAAATTATCTAAAACAAATAGTATGTTTTGGAGAAAGTTAAAAATAGCTTTAGATTAAGAATGAGCAACTTGAGTGTGATTTTAATTTAAAGGTAAAAGCCTGTGTATTTTACATATTATTTTATATTCACAGCTTTTTCTCATACAAGTACCAGACAATGCTGTGAGCTTTTGATATATTATTATTTTTACTTTAATTGGAATGTCCATTAATGTAAACTGTATTTATTTATATCCTTTAATTTTTGCTAGTTTTGTTTTTAGGCAAAAGGAAATCATCTTAAAAGGAAAAAAAGAATTATCTGAAATTTAATATTTAACTCCATTAATATAAGAAAAAAATCTTTGGTTATTATCAAAGAAAGGATCCTATAGAGTATAGCCCTAAGTGTGTGTGTGTGTGTGTGTGCGTGTGCGTGTGCGTGTGTACATATCAGATTTAACATTTTTTAAAAGTTCATCCTTTTAAATACACACACACACACACACACACACACACACCCCAGATATATACTTTTTAGAACAGTTAACCCTTTTAAGAACAGTTCATGAGCTTGTAAAGAGATGATGGTAGTATAGGTTACACTATAGGTTATAGAAGGTTATTTATAGTATCTACCTTCTATGCAGAGAAGCAAAAATAAGAACTAAAGCATCATCATTATAAAAACTAATTAGCAGTGCTAATACATAATACAATGTCAAGTATATTTTTGGTCTGTGTAGATCGTAGATTTTGTAAAATCTACTTAGATTGGTGAAAAGCAAATTATTTATTAGCCATAGGAAAAAGTCATTTGATTTCAAGCTCACACCAAATATGCAATAATAAATTCCAGATAAAGTAGAGATATAAATATAAAATATAAAACTATAAAAGTACTAGAAGAAAATTTGTGATTAGTTCAATAATCTTGAATGAGAATTGTTTTTTTATAAAATACAAAAAAATCCAAAAAGTAAGAAGAGTGATATATTTGACTAAATAAAAAATTTCTACGGTTAATATTATCATTAAAAAATTTAAAATAATAATAGAAAACTGCCAAAAATATTTGTGTTGTATATGAAAGACAAGAATTAGTGTCCTACTTCAATAAAGATCACTTATAATCATATAGGCAGAAAATAAGTAGAGAATATCTGCAGACATTTCATAAAATGAGAACTGCCAATGGCCAAAAACATATTTAAATGTTTTAACTAATTAATAATTGAAGAAATACTAGTTAAAATCATAATAGCAAATATTTTTCATCTATCCTATTGGCAGATCTGATAACACATATTGATAAGAATATGGAATAAGAAAATGCTTCCCGGCACTACAACATGCTCCAGGCTCAAACTATGTGTTCCTTGGCCCAAGCTTAGAATCAGTCACTGCTCCAGGAAGCCCTGTTTTCATTTATTGAAGAATGAATGACACCACTTTTAACACTGTAAAATGCCATGTCAGCATGTGAAATAAAATTTTATAATGTTAAAAGACATTAATTAATGTAGAGAAATCTTATAAGATATTAATAGAGTATTTATATAATGCTGATAGTACAGTATAAATGGGGATACACAACTTTTCCGGCTAGAAATTACACATTTATATGCACAAATGTAGTACTATCCCACATTCTTATATACTCTTACCTTGAGTATATTCCTTATTCCCAAAAAAACCACTAGACACACTCCTGACAGTGTGTCTGTACAAGAAATCTTGCTTATTCTCAAAGGCTCTCCAAACTATAAGGTATCCCAAAGACCATGGCAAAGAAAGGAATATAACTCAGTGGCTGGATTCCCAGCTCAGTAGAGGTTTTTTTCCTAAGCCCAGAGCCTAGGAGAAGAACAAGACTCCTGAAAAAGACCTCTAAAATTCTAGATTCTCAAAGCTCAAATGGTAAAGGGGTATTTTTTTAAAAACGTAAGGAGTATAGCATCTCTAGCATGGGTTCCCAGCAGTATGAAACAGAACAATAGCCAGATTACAATGGTGCATAAATGCACTATTTGTTTTTTCTGTCATTAGGGTCATTTATGTAGCAGAAAAGTAACACGTTCAAAGTTAAAGATGGGTTATTAAATTATTAAAAAGTACACTTTTAAATAAGTTCTGATATCTAAGAAAAAGATACCTAGTAAATTAGCTATAAAAATATCTCATTTTTACTAATTGAGAATGTTTTAATAATATATCTTAATATGACTCTTCTAATAAAAGAGCAATGTGTCCATCTTGTCATTCTAGTTCATAAAGTCAGGTTCTAAAAATAAATGTGATTCAATAGAGATTCAAATTGTGGGGTCTGTAATGGGTAAAAAGACCATATTCCTACACGAATCATTTCAAATTTAAAAGTCATTTAATCCTCTTCTAATCCTTCTGATAACAATTATTTTGACTAAACTACATTACAAAGGAACTGAAGTGTCTTTGAAAATTTCCCTCCTCATCTATCTGTCTAACCTTTGATTCCTTTTCACAACTTCCTTTCTCATGCTTACCCTTTGAGGATCAAAGTGTCCACTTAGCATGCTGACTATACTTACTTCACCCTAAAAGACATCCTTGCTCTATCTTCCTTTCTCTCTGTATCTCTAGAATAAGTATATGAGGAAATTAAGTGTGTCATGGAAAGTGCTCCTAGAGTTCCTGCATTATATCACAAAGTTCAATAACCTGGAAGGCCAACTATTAATATAGGAAATGTACTCCACTGAAATTCTCTGTAAAAATAAGACATCTTTGATAACACCAGTTTTCAAACAGGATCCTCATTACAACAAATGTCAGTAAATAAAGGGAGACTCTCTATTGAAGAAGAGAAAAAAAGGCTTTTGAGGGAGAGTCTTAAATTTGAGCTTACTTTTGACACAGACTGACTGAATGACCTAGTGAAAATTAATAAAACTTCCTGGGCTTTAGTATTTTTACCTAAAAAATGAGAATAACATCTCCTCTTTCAGGACTGTTAAAAGAACCAAAATGAAATGACATATACAAACTGACTTTAGTTAGTAGTGTTAGTATTGTCATCATGATTAATAATAGCTAATTATTGAAATAAAATTGTTTGGAACATTAAGATTCACAACAACCAAATGCAGTAGATTTAATTTGTATCCCTTTTTACAGATGAAGACACTAGGCACAGAGAATCTATGTAACTGAACCAAGGCCACACAGCTAGTATGTGACCAACCTAGCATCTGAGTACAGATACTATTCCTCTCTCCAGAGTCTAATTTTCAACACACTGTAACCCTGTTTCATTAATTTTAAGGTAACCTAATCCTACTTAAAAATATTTCTTAAATACATATTTGTTTGTATCTAATATTAGGAGTTGCACACAATGAAAGTGAAGCAAGTTAATCTAGGAATGAGAATTTCCTTCTGCATATTATATTCTACCCTTGAAGAAAAAAAAATAGAAGTTAAGGCTAGATGAATAGCAAGAATGTACTGGATCAAAATCTATCATAAAATAAGAGATAAAGAGATAATTTGGTCCTGATTAACAAAATCCATAGAAAAGAATGATTCATCTCCCTAAATGAGATAAAAGTTTATGTCAATAGTAACCAAACTCCTACACCTCTGACTTGTGAGAAAATAAGTCAATAAAAGACAAGCTCCTAGTATTTGAAGTAACAGCCTAAGGATTGGAGGACTAGAGAAGATAGCCTTGCTCTAATAGACATCCCTGCTAGGGTAGAGATGAGAATTACTTAGAAAGTTTAAGCTGTTGTCATAGACTGAGGATGCTGTTAGGTGAGTTATATCCATAGCTTGAGGCTAAGCCTTGGATATGAAATGTTAGTTCTCAGGTTACACCAAGCTGGAAAAAATGTTAGCCACAGGGTTAATCCTTCATCTAGAGGGACCATTATGTCATCAAAGGAGTAAATTGCACAGCCTACAAGAATCATCCATCTTGGGTCAGCAATTAGAGAATTGTAGGCTTGTGTGTACAGAGGGTGGAAGGGAGAGAGTGTAAGGGGAAGGAACTCTGTGATACTGTCACAGGATCCTTAGGTGTCACTTTTCCAGACAGAAACCTGTGGCTGGTGGCACCCTCACCTGAGTTTTGCTTGGGCCTGCTGGGCTCATTCTGCCCACTTGGCCTGGTAGCCTGTCTCAGCTCTTGCTACAGCCCAGATCCTACACCCTCAAGGGCAAGCCAGGAGCAGAGAGGTGAGAGGTGTGTGAGACAGTGAACACAAGGTCCAGCCACTGTGCAGAGTCAGGCATGCCGGCTGCTGCAGTGGGGCAGGCAGCTCCAGGCACTAGCACAGGCACTGGTTCTGTGCAAGCCTGCAGCTGGATCAGATGCACTGCAAGCAGCTTCTGCTGTGAGTACCCGAATCTAGATGAGGGGAAAGCAGTGGTGCCCAGAAGCTTGGAGACATCAGAAACCACACAGCCCCAAAAAGGGTATCACAGCCCTGGCTTGGGGAGCTCCTAGGTCTGGGCTCCCTGAAGGGCTGCAGCTCTTCTCTCCTCATCACCTACAATGTGATGAGCAAGGGGGGCATTTCAGCCCTGTTTGGGTTATAGCTCTTTTAGTCCCCCGCCACTTAGTGGGTTCTGAGTTCTTGTCCCGCATCCAGGAAGAATGAGGTATGTGAACAACTGGCAGGTGGGTGAGCAAGGCAGAGAGGAATTTTAATGGGTGACAGAACAGAGAACAGCTCTCAGAAGACCCAAAGTGGGTAGCTCCTTTCCTCAGGCAGGTCGTCCTAATGAGTGTCCAGCTCTCAGCAGAGAGGAGTCCTCAAGTGGGTAGCTCCTATCTGCAGCCAGGTCATCTGGATAAGTCGAGGAAACCCAAATTGTGTAGCTCCTTCCCACAGCTGGTAGTCTCAACGTCTGTGAGTCTGGCTGTGTCCATCCAGGAGTTATTGTGGGCTCAGAAGAGAGGAAGTACGTGCTGACTAGTCCTTGGGCAGCCATGGGTGGACCCAGAAAAAGCACCAGAAGTGCTCACTCCAGGTTGTAGACTCTACCTGGAATTGGCAGCCTGGCACCAAGGCTTCAGGCCATGCCTAGCTTGAAGATGGGACTTCACCAGGGACTCACACTTTTCTGCCCAGTAGCCTGTCTCCTTCCTGCCACCATCTATATGTCATCCATGCCACACAGGCTGTTTGTGTTGAGGAGCACCTGCAGGCTGGAGCCGAGCCACCCTCAGTACCCTTTTGGCCTCTCTCCCATGCTTGTTTGTGGCCAATGTCTGGAGGGGGCCGAGATGGCAGGGGGCTGGTGTGTCAGCACCACCCCATGCACATGCACACCTAGCTGGGTTGCAACAGCAGCTGGGCTCAGCTACAACTTTGCCACCCAGAGTGGGTGACAGGATCAGAGAGAGAGGCCAGGCAGTGGGAGCAGGCACTTCTGAGCCTGTAGGGATAGGGTGGCTTCCTGGGCCCCTGAGAGTATATGGATGCCCAGGTTCAGAGCTGCAGCAGGGTGGCTACAGCTATGCCCCGGAGCATAGGACTCCTGGCTCACCACTTGGTAAGGAGCAAGGCTCCCGCCTATTTCTGGCCCACTGACTCTGGGAGCATGCAGCCCTGGCTGTGACTCTCCTGCTGCCATGGCCACACCTCCCCTGCTGCAGCCGTCATCTTCACAGCAGCCTCTCCAGATGGGCCACTGCTGCCATCAATATCATTTCTGTTTTTCCTATCCACGTGCCAAACAAGCAGACTAGCGATTCTGTATGTGTGTATGTGAACATGCATGATGATGACAGGTATTGCTTTCTTTTTTTGAAATACAAAAGAATGGTTAATTTTTCAAAAAGAATTTAAAAGACTAACAAAAAGTTACTAAAATTTACCCAGAAGCCATTCTATAGCAAATATGTACTGCTTCTAGAAACTCCACAGGGTTATTAGGTTATTAAAAATAACTATAGGAATTTTACATAACACAGAATAAGCCATAGTTAAACCATATATGGCCTTGAGACAATTATTTAATTCCTTCAAGAGTATTAAGGAAACTTCCATGTTTCCATACATATTCACATCCTTCGTTGCTGTGCAAACTCTAAAATATTTTCTTGGACTTTGTCTTTCAAAGTGAAAGTGTGTGTATGTGCCTTCCAGTTTCCAATAACACTATTTGTGAGTAATAATGCACTCATTTTTGTTTCATGTACCAACATATTTTCTTCTGTTCTCTTTTTGTCATCTCAAAAATGGGTACTATCAGTCAGTTTCTGAAGAAAAATGCAACATATAAAGTATAAGCACACTCTTTAGGGATGATCTGACACTGTCTTTTGATGGATTATTCCAAACAATACATATCACTGGTCTTATATTTCACCATCAGATCAAATGCATCATTTATCCAGGGTTTATTCTCCATGAAGAGTAAGTTCCAAGAAAGCAATAAACATCATTTTTATTTTGACATGCGTTACAAATGTCAGTGGAAGATATGTCATATGCCAGGCAACATTGCAACTGAGATACTATATAAATGAAAATTGTAAACCAGTGTTTATTGCTTTACTTATTGCTTAATGTTTGATAAAATAAATGTATATAAATTTTATCTTGTATATATTTAGAAAAAATATTATCCATAGAGATTATTATAAATGCAACCTGTCATATGTTCATCTACTTGAGGAAAAGAGAGATAACTACATATAACTGGTTCCCATAATGCATCTATTTGCACGTGAAAGTCCACTGCAGGAGTTGAAGTGAGATACATCCTTAGCACTACTTGTTCACAGTGATCTCTTACATTATTAAACTTTCTTCATTTTTTATGTTTAACATGTTTCTTTTAAATCATACTTTTGATTCAAAACCTATAATCTAATATACCAAACCACACTGTAGTCCATATAGCAATAAGCAGCACACATGTAATGTGAATTCTTTACAAAGAAAAAAAAGTAGTACATGCATTTAATGCAAAATTATTTTCAAGAGAAAAACAATATTTACTTTTTAAAAATATGTTCTTTTTAATTGTTATTGGACAGCATTATATCTTCAATGCCTGCCAGCCATATGTGTCATACATGTATTCCCTGTCATAAGTGCCATACAAGTACTACACTTCTCAGTATATGGTCCTTTTCTGTAAATAATTTCCTCCTCATCCCTTATTTTCATTTGACCACAATAAATGCTACTAAGATGACCTTCTGGATGAGCATATTAAGAGGAAAAAGGCAGCATAATGAGGAGAGTGAAAAGGGCAACAGCTAAAATATTTAATATAAAGAAAAATTAAAATGTATCCAAATACAAAAAAAACAACATGAGGTACTGAGAAATTAGAGTTATTGAAAACTATTGACTGACAATACAAAAAGGGGGACCCATAAACTAGAATTTTCAGGAAGAGGTTATTGTTCAGAGACAACTCACTTGAACTGCATATCCACACAGAAAATAGCACTAAGAAAAAACAGGTAAGCGTCTCACAGCAGTGAGAAGAGGAGCTAACAGTAGGGGATTCATTGATCTACACAGGACAGTTTATCCCTTTTATTCCCACTCCTCAGCACTCTCTCTATTCCTACCATACCACTCCTGCAGCATAGCATCATTAGGAAACAGGCATTTAGACCTTGGGTGAAAATACTTCCTTTCTAAAGAAATTGATCAAATATTGGCAAAGAGCAAGAAATAAATCAATCAGTAATTAGTGTAGTTGTTGGTTTCCCTAAGCAAAGCTCCCAGAATTCTGGCTTTTAAAAGACCCAGAGCAATGATCAGCTGCCTATCCATTCATCTATACAAAGGTTTCCAGGGGACATATCCATGTAATCTATGCAGGGATTCAACTTAGATTTTATATTGAACCATTCATAAAAGTAAACATAAAATCAATAACCAGAAGCCTTTTACAGTAATCCTGAAGCATTTACAGGAGACAATAAAACACATTTTTAAAAACAAAAGCAAGATTGCACATAAAAGAGTAATGCCAAGATCAAAAGATAATTCAAAATAAATATAATTATTACCCTTGAAGAATATACTGCATTCATCCAGATCCATTAAAGAAAAATAGGAAGTCATGAAAAAAATTAGAGAATAACAAAGAGCTCTTTGAATCAAACATATTCTCAAATCAAAATTTTTAATATAAAAGAAGATGTAAACTATGATAGAAGCCATAACTGAAACTTCTTCCTGGAAATTCTCCAGACCAGGCCCTGGAAATCTCCTAGAATGACCAGGGAACATCCTTCAGGAGTTCCAGATCCTGGTAACAAGAAGAATGCTCTTGTTATAGTAATGTGTGCATGTTTTCGGGCAGATGTGTACATGTGTGCATATGTATATGTGTGTGTGTGTGTGTGTAGATGGATAGATATAAATATCCATCTATAACTATAGATAAATAATATGTATGCATATATGTGTATACATGTTTAATAATATATAAGCTGCAGGCCAGACACATGGTTCATCCCTGTAATCCCAGCATGTTGGAAGGACGAGGCAAGTAGATCACCTGAGGTCAGGAGTTTGAGACCAGCCTGACCAACATGGTGAAACCTCATCTCTACCAAAAATACAAAATTAGCCAGGCATGATGGAGCACGCCTGTAATCCCCGCTACTTGGGAGGCTGAGGCAGGAGAATTGCTTGAAACTGGGAGGCGGATGTCGCAGTGAGCTGAGATCGCGCCATTGCGCTCCAGCCTGGGCAAGAAAAGCAAAACTCTGTCTCAAAAAAAACCAAAAAAACAAAAATTGAAATATGATAAATTTCTAAATTTGATCTCTGTTTATAAAAGGAGAAAAATCCTTTTTACTGAAATGATTAATTAGGTATATATTTACTCATATGAAAAGATCTTTTTTATAGATAAGTTAAAAAAATAAGTCTCTAAAATATGCATAATTTGGTCCCATTTTGGCAAAACCACAAGAGAATGCATATATCACCATGTGTTTAAAATTGTGTATACATAACAATTGTATTACTAACTAAATAAAAATTATTCACCAAATAATAATAACTACCATGTCAGAATAGTAGAATTATAGATTTGTAGTTTTTCATTATGGCTTAATACACTTTCTGAATGTTTTTCCATGTGAATATAGTATTTTCTATTAAAAAAATTTAAGTTACTGGCCGGGCGCGGTGGCTCAAGCCTGTAATCCCAGCACTTTGGGAGGCCGAGACGGGTGGATCACGAGGTCAAGAGATCGAGACCATCCTGGTCAACATGGTGAAACCCCGTCTCTACTAAAAATACAAAACATTAGCTGGGCATGGTGGCGCGTGCCTGTAATCCCAGCTACTGAGGAGGATGAGGCAGGAGAATTGCCTGAGCCCAGGAGGCGGAGGTTGCGGTGAGCCGAGATCGCGCCATTGCACTCCAGCCTGGGTAACAAGAGTGAAACTCCGTCTAAAAAAAAAAAAAAAAAAAATTTAAGTTACAAAGAGAAACTGTTATGGTCTTCCACATTAATTTAAACTGAAATCAGCAGGAATGGTTCTATAAAAGTTTTTAATAAAGGAAGTTATAGCTATTCAATATTTATGTAAATGCATGTGACACTGAATACTCTGTAGTTCAAAAAGGAGAAAACCATCTATTTCCCTGTGTAATGTATGTTGCACAGCAGTAATTTCTTATATGTATAATGACATTTTCTCTATATGAGATATTGTGAAGCTGTGAAAACAAAAACACTAAATAGTTGTCAGAAATCCTGGCATTTGCAACAGCCCTGATGACATTTATGTATCTAGAGCAGTTTTCCAGTTTATTTCCCTCAAGTAGATTATGGCTACACCCAAAATACTGTTCCTTGTATTGTGTGTGTGTGTGTGTGTCTGTCTATACTTTTCTATATATTATGATGCTTGACCTCTAACCTCCTGAGCTAGCCAATTCTTAAAGACAGGAAAGCCCAGCCAACATCATGCCTTCAATAAGCAAAGTAACCAATCCAGAGCTTTACCTCCCTTATCAGGCCCATACTCCCCAGGAATCAATATTCCTCTGCTTTAATCACCCCAGTGTAATGTACCAGGCAACCAGGGGCCACACTTACAGCTTAGAGCCTGCTCAAATTATTCAAACTAGTGGATTCTAAACTGTTCAGTCTGTCCTGCCATACCCTTCCTGTGAAAACCTCAGTGCAGGCTCTGGCCTAATGCTTTTCCCTTGCTCCTGTGTTTTGCCTCCTGACCACATTGGTGTCTTTCCCAGACCATGAGTATAATTAACTTTGTTTTCCTGATCCTCTCTTCTGTCTCATTTTGTGGCTGAGCCCAGCTGACCATCTCACACAAGAACACAAAATGCTCCTCTTTAGCCCCCACCCCGAGCTAGCCAGGAGAGACCTACGACTGCCAGAGGAGTGGGAGGTTGGTTGGTCTCCTCCATCAGTGAGAAGCCTTGTTCACTTATCTCAGTAAAGTACACCATATAAATATTTTACCCAAGTACTGTGGTGTAAAAAAAAAAGTCTAGTAATGCTGCCTAAAACATTAAGTGTTGTATAGCATGCTGTATTCACAACACCAAAAGTAGGACCACATTTCCTGAGATGGTGCTTACACATGAAGCTGATCTAATTTTCCAGTAACCAATATGGTCCATGACCTACTTTTGGCTCCTAAAAGTAGGTTTATCACTGCTGAGACCCTTCCCCCTGAGTCTCATCACACAAAGATCTGGTCCCTGATACATTCTGAGTGTCTGTAAACAGCAGCCTGTAGCTCATAGACAATGCATATGTGTGTGGCAGAGTTGGTTGCATTTGAAGCCTCTGCATCTACGACAGGATCTATTCAGATTCCTGAGAGGATGTGAAGTCTTTCCCAACCCCTATTTAGCCAAGAGCTTCTGGTACTGATTATTTTTTACAGCCTCAGGCCAGCAAACTCACTGTATGTGACATCCCATTCATCAGGTTACCACTCACAATGTGTGTCCCTTTTGGCCTTCTACTGACTCCCATCACTTCATCTTCACACTCTATTTTATGATTAACCAACTCCTCTATGTCCTCAACATCTTCACAAAGCACTACCTGCAGCTCCCTGCCTTAATTGAAACCAAGTTCCCTCCCCTTAGACCCTACTCCTTTGCAGCAACCTGGGGCTTTTCGTTTTCCTGAGTTTCCCCTAAACTCCACTGTCCGGTGTACAACAGTCAACCAAGCAGCTTTACTAGGATGTCACAAAGACACCCAAATTTCCTCATGTCATAAACCAACTAATATCCTCTCCACTAAAACCTTCCCCTCATCTTTTCTTCCATTCCAATGAATGAGAACACTGTCAACCCAGCCAAAAACATTTGCCAATTCCTGTTTCTCATACACACACTACAAAAGTAATCAACCATGGAGATTTGCCTCATAAGTACCAAATCTGTCTACTGTTCTCCATGCCTATACTGCTACTTTCTTAGCCAACCTATCCCCATCTCTCACCCGGATAGATTGCTGCATTTATTCCCAACTTGGCACAATTGAGTCCAGTTCTGTTCCACTTCGATTCTTTTTTTGTGACTGAAAAATGATCTTTCCAGGCACAAAGCTTCTAAGCCTCTTCAGAGCATTGGAATCTGAGGAAGTACCTTAAGATAATGCCCCTAATTCCTAAGCATGGCTTCAAAGGAACTCCATGGCCTGGCCCAGGTCATCTGTCAACACTGCTTGCTCCTTGATGCTTTCCTGGCCACTCTGAAAAGCTTACGGCTGACCTCTAGGTCTTTGCATGTGCTGGCAGAGCCTCTCCTTGTCCTCCTATATAGCTTACTCCTGCTTACACCCTCAAGCGTTAGCTTGGCTGCCTGATATGATGTGGCTCTGTGTCCCCACCCAAATCTCATCTTGAATTGTACTCCCATAATTCCCATGTGTTGTGGGAGGGACTTGGTGGGAGACAACTGAATCACGGCAGAAGTTTCCCTTGTATTGTTCTCATGGTAGTGAATAAGTCTCAGGAGATCAGATGGTTTTATCAAGGGTTTCCACTTTTGCATCGTCCTCATTCCCTCTTTGTCTGTTGCCATCCATGTAAGACAGGACTTGCTCCTCCTTGCCCTCTGCCTGATTGTAACATTTCCCCAGCTATGTGGAACTGTGAGTTCAGTTAATTCTTTCTTTTGTAAATTGCCCAGTCTCTGGTATGTCTTTATCAGCAGTGTGTACATGGACTAATACACTGCCTCTTTATGCAGAAAGCCTTTAATGACCCCCTAAATTTAGAAGAATCACTGTGTTTCTCTGTGCTCCTTTAAAACACTACAGTTCCCACATCAGAGAAGTTTTTATAATTGCTTTATAAGTATTTCTCCCTCAACTATTGTATTCTAAGGCTTATAATCTATGCCAGAGATGAACAGAAACTAGGTTTGCTTTGTTCACTGCTCTGCCAAAGTAAACCAGCGCACAATATTGCTTCGAAAAAATATTTAGTATTGGAAAACATAAATAACTACCTGTTACAAGTTGCAATGAACATTGATTGGAAAGATAGTCCAAAACTACCTTGGGGACATTAAATAAATGCCAGTTTTCTTAGTTAATATGCTAATCTCTAATTTGAATTTCTATCTCAAGTGTAAATTCTACCTCAATATTAAGTGTGGTGATTTATCTAATAAATACATGATATGGGTTAAGAAATAATTCATTAATTTATCTTTCCATAAAAAGATTTTTAACTATAAAAAAGTAATCTTTTTAAAACAAAAGAGGATAAGGCACAGAGAAAAGATGTTTTGTTTTACAAACAAAAACACAGAGTCCAAAGAAATTTTATGTATTTTCAAAGCTATAAACACTCTTTAGTGTCAGAAACTGATACCAAATTATTTTTCAAGTGTCCTTTTTACTACATCACAAAGTACAGATAGCACATTCTACCAAGAATGGAGCAATGACATCAGCTACTTATATACATATATAGTCCATTAAGAATGAACAGATTGGAGCTTTAAGTCCTCATTTATCATTTATAAGACTCTAGGTCAAATAGTTTATCCACGGTTATTACTTATTTTACATTAAATCTAAGTCAGGCTATTTTGGCTTCCTATTGAAGGCACAGTGCTTAAAGTTTCACATTAGCAGTATGTCACAAGAATGGGAATTTATCACTTTTGTGATATAAAATCACTTTTGTATTAAATTAATCATGTGATAGTCCAGATCTAGAGGGAAAAAAGGTCCCTCAACACTACATTTTTAAATTCATTTTCCCATTTGAAATGAGAATTTAGAAACTCAAAAGTCATAATCTAAAATAAGAATATCATAAATTGAAATCTAAATTTATTATAAATTAAACTAAAATTTAAATTTTTTTTGGGGGGGGGCACATCAAGATGGCTGACAGAAACCAGCACCAGAATGCAGCTCCCAGAGAATGAGATGCAGAGGGCTAGAGGACTTCACGATTCCAAACGAGGGGCCAGGTTCATTTCTATGGGAATGATAGGCACTAAAAATAGGCCCAGGGAAGGAGCTGCAGGTCCAGAGCCGCCCAGGGGGGCAAATCAAGACAAATCAAGACAGCAGGGGGCACATCCCCACCTGAAACATGCAGTCGGCTCAGAGGGTCAGGGGACTTAACCTCCTCAGTGGTCCGTTTCAGATCCTGTGCTTATCTCATCCCACCTGCAACCCACGGTCCACGAGAGCTCTGCCAGATGGTGGGGTGCTGTGGGTAGTTGATGCAAATCTGAGCAGTGGCTACCCTGAGTGCAGCAAGTTGTCACAGGGACCTGGGCAGGAGTTTGGACTAAGGCCAGTGGGACAGACCATCCCACATAGGGAGGCAGAGTTAAAAGCAGGGAAACAGACCATAAGAACTGGCAGGCCCCACCTCCACAGAACACAATCTGAAGCCCTCACTAGAGAGCTTGGCAGCAAATACACCAGTTTGATCCCAACCAGGAAAATCCAGCTGGGGAAGGAGAGACGACATTGGGAAGGTGGGCCAATCCCACTTGCCAACAAACTCCAGGGAAGGACCACCCACCCAACAACCTGACTGAACCTGAAAGAGCCTAGCAATGCCCTCTACAGGCCGAAAAAGGTACAGATCCAACCTCAACAGAAAAAAAAATGTCAGCTCAGAGACTCCTCCTGAAATCACCAACTTCAAAGATTAAAGGCAGATAAATCCACAAAGACAGGAAAAAATCAGTGCAAAAAGGATGAAACCATCAAAGAACAGAACACCTCTTCTCCTCCTAGGGACTACAACTCCTCACCATCAAGGGAACAAAAAAAGACAGAGAATGAATCTGATGAATTGACAGAAGCAGGCTTCAGAAGGTGGGTAATAACAAACTTCTCTGAGTTAAAAGACCATGTTCTATCCCAGTGCAAAGAAACTAAGAACCTTGAAAAAAGGTTAGACAAAATGCTAACTAGAATAACCAGCTTAGAGAAGAACATAAAACACAGAACGAGAACTTCACAAGGCATACACAATTTTCAACAGCAGAATCAATCAAGCAGAAGAAAGGATATCAGAGATAGAAGATAAAATCAATGAAATAAAACAAGAAGTCAAGCTTAGAAAAAAAATAGTGAAAAAAATGAACAAAGTCTCCAAGAACTATGGAATTATACGAAAAATCCTAATCTATGCTTGATCGGCGTACCTGAATGTGACGGGGAGAATGAATCCAAGTTGGAAAACACTCTTCAAGATATTATCCAAGAGAACTTTCCCAACCTAACAAGGCAGGCCAATACAGAGAACACCACAAAGATATTCCTCAAGAAGAGCAACCCCAAGGCACATAGTTGTCAGATTCACCAGGGTTGAAATGAAGGAAAAAATCCTAAGGGCAGCCAGAGAGAAAGGTCGAGTCACCCACAAAGGAAAGACCATCAGACTCACAGCAGATCTCTCGGCAGAAACCTTGCAAGCCAGAAGGGAGTGGGGTCCAATATTCAACATCCTTGAAGAAATGAACTTTCAACCCAGAATTTCATATCCTGCCAAACTAAGCTTCATAAGTGAAGGAGAAATAAAATCCTTTATGGGCAAGCAATTGCTGAGAGATTTTGTCACTACAAGACCTGCCTTACAAGAGCTACTGAAGGAAGTACTAAACAGGGAAAGGAATAACCAGTACCAGCCACTGCAAAAACGTACCAAATGGTAAAAATAACGACGCAATGAAGGAGCCATGTCAATTAATGGGCAAAACAACCAGCCAGCAACAAAATGGCAGGATCAAATTCAAACATAACAATATTAACATTCAATGTAAATGGTCTAAACACCCCAATCCAAAGACAGAGACTAGCAAACTGGATAAAAAGTCAAGACCCATAGTGTGCTGTATTCAGGAGACCCATCTCACATGCAACGACTCACATAGATTCAAAATAAAGGGATGGAAGAAGATTTACCAAGCAAATGGAGAGCAAAAAAAAAAAAAGCAGGGGTTGCAACCCTAGTCTCTGATGAAATGGACTTTAAGCCAACAAAGATCAAAGGAGACAAAGAAGGGCATTATATAATAGTAAAAGGATCAATGAAACAAGAAGAGCTAACTATCCTAAATATTTATGCACCCAATGCAGGAGCACCCAGATACATAAGGCAAGTTCTTAAAGACCTACAAAGAGACTTAGACTCCTGAACAATAATAGTTGGAGACTTTAACACACCACTGACAATATTGGACAGATCAACGAGACAGAAAGTCAACAAGGATATCCAGGACTTGAATGCAGATTTGGACCAAGCAGACCTAATAGACATTTACAGGACACTCTACTGCAAATCCACAGAATACACATTCTTCTCAGCACCACATTGCACTTGCTCTAAAACTGACCACATAATTGGAAATAAATCACTCCTCAGCCAATGCAGAAGAATGGAAATCATAACAAACAGGCTCTCAGACCACAGCACAATCAAATTAGAACTCAGGATTAAGAAAAGTACTCAAAACCGCACAACCACATGGAAACTGAACAACTTGCTCCTGAATGATGAATGGATAAACAATGAAATAAAGGCAGAAATCAAAATGTTCTTTGAAACCAATGACAAGGAAGACACAATGTACCAGAGCCTATGGGAAACATTTAAAGCAGTGTGTGGAAGGAAATTTATAGCAATAAATGCCCATATGCAAAACAAGGAAAGATGCAAAATCAACACTCTATTGTCAAAACTGAAAGAGGTAGAGGAGCAAGATCAAAAATACTCAAAAGCAAGCAGAAGGCAAGAAATAATTAAGATCAGAGCAGAACTGAAGGAGATAGAGACACAAAAAACCCTTCAAAAAATCAATAAATCCAGGATCTGGTTTTGTGAAAAGATCAATAAAATAGACCGCTAGCTAGACTAATAAAAAAGAAAAGAGAGAATAATCGAATAGATGCAATAAAAAACGATAAAAGGGAGATCACCACTCATTCCTCGCAGAGATTACTACAAACAACTCTATGCACATAAACCAGGGAATCTGAAAGAAATGGATGAATTCCTGGACACTTGCACACTCCCAAGACTAAGCCAAGAAGAAGCTGAAACCCTAAACAGACCAATAACAAGGTCTGAAGTCAAGGCAGCAATTAACAGCATACTGACCAAAAAAAGTCCAGGTCCAGATGGGTTCACAGCTGAATTCTACCAGACATACAAAGAGGAGCTGGTACCATTCCTGTTGAAACTATTCCAAACAATATAAAAAGAGAGAATCTCCCTAACTCTTTCTATGAGACCAACATCATCCCGATTCAAAAATCTGGCAGAGACACAACTAAAAGAGAAAACTACAGGCTAATAAACATGATGAACGTTGATGCAAAAATCTTCAATAAAATACTGGCAAACTGAATTCAACAGCACTTCAAAGAGCTTATCCACCACGATCAAGTAGGCTTCATCCTGGGGATGCAAGGCTGGTTCAACGTACACAAATCCATAAACCTAATTCACCACATAAACATAACCAAAGACAAAAATCACATGATTATCTCAATAGATGCAGAGAAGGCCTTCCACAAAATTCAACAGAACTTTATGCTAAAAACTCTCAATAAACTAAGTATTGATGGAATGTATCTTAAAACAATAAAAGCTATTTACAACAAACCCACAGCTAGTATGATACTGAATGGGCAAAAATAAGAAGCATTCCCTTTAAAAACTGGCACTAGACAAGGATGCCCTCTCTCACCACTCCTATTCAATATAGTATTGGAAGT
This sequence comes from Cebus imitator, assembly GCF_001604975.1. Taxonomy (NCBI): domain Eukaryota; kingdom Metazoa; phylum Chordata; class Mammalia; order Primates; family Cebidae; genus Cebus; species Cebus imitator. Next base: position 4,576,210 of record NW_016107404.1, read on the forward strand.
TCTATCCAGAGCAATTAGGCGAGAAAAAGAAATAAAGGACATTCAATTCGGAAAAGAAGTCAGATTGTCCCTATTTGCAGACAACATGATCGTATATTTAGAAGACTCCATCGTCTCAGCCCAAAACCTCCTTAAGCTGATAAGCAACTTCAGCAAAGTCTCAGGATACAAAATTATTGTGCAGAAATCACAAGCATTTCTATACACCAATAACAGAGAGAGAGCCAAATCACCAGTGAACTCCCATTCACAATTGCTACAAAGAGTATAAAATACCTAGGAATACAACTAACAAGGAACGTAAAGGACCTCTTCAAGGAGAACTACAAGCCACTGCTCAAGGAAATAAGAGAGGACACAAACAGATGGAGAAACATTCCATGCTCATGGTTATGAAGAATCAATATAGTGAAAATGGCCATACTGCCCCAAATAATTTATAGATTCAATGCTATTCCCATCAAGCTATCATTGACCTTCTTCACAGAACTGAAAAAAAACCACTTTAAACTTCATATGGAACCAAAAGAGAGCCCGCATAGCCAAGACAAACCTAAGCAAAAAGAACAAAGCTGGAGGCATCATGCTACCTGACTCCAAGCTATACTACAAGGTTTCAGTAATCAAAATAGCACAGTACTGGTACCAAAACAGAGATATAGACCAATGGAACAGAACAAAGCCCTCAGGAGCAACACCACACATCTACAACCATCTGATCTTTGACAAACCTGACAAAAACAAGCAATGGGGAAAGGATTCCCTGTGTAATAAATGCTGGTGGGAAAACTGGCTAGCCATATGCAAGAAGCTGAAACTGGACCCCTTATACAAAAATTAACTCCAGATGGATTAAAGATTTAAACATAATAACCAACAGCATAAAAACCTTAGAAGAAAACCTAGGCAAAACCATTCAGGACATAGGCATAGGCAAGGACTTCATGACTAAAACACCAAAAGCAATGGCAACAAAAGCCAAAATAGACAAATGAGACCTAATTAAACTTAAGAGCTTCTGCACAGCAAAAGAAACAGTCATTAGAGTGAACCGGCAGCCAACAGAATGGGAAGGAATTTTCACCAGCTACCCATCAGACAAAGGGCTAATATCCAGAATCTACAAAGAACTAAAGCAGATTTGCAAGAAAAAAAACAAACAAACCCATTCAAAAGTGGGCAAAGGGTATGAATGGACACTTTTCAAAAGAAGACAAATATGCAGCCAACAAACATGAAAAAATGCTCATCATGATTGGTCATTAGAGAAACGTAAATCAAAACCACTTTGAGATACTATCTCACACAGTTAGAATGGTGATCATTAAAAAATCTGGAGACAACAGATACTGGAGAGCATGTGGAGAAAAAGGAACACTTTTACACTGTTGGTGGGAGTGTAAATTAGTTCAACCATTATAAAAGACAGTGAGACAGTGTGGCAATTTCTCAAGGATCTAGAAATAGAAATTCCGTTTGAACCAGCAATCCCATTACTGGGTATATATCCAAAGAATTATAAATCATTCTATCATAAAGACACATGCACATGTATGTTCACTGTGGCACTGTTTATGGTAGCAAAGACCTGGAACCAACCCAAATGCCCATTGATGATAGGCTGGACAAAAAAAATGTGGCACATATACACCATGGAATACTATGCAGCCATAAAACGACTGAGTTTGTGTCCTTTGTAGAGACACGGATGAACCTAGAAACCATCATTCTCAACAAACTGACACAAGAACAGAAAACCAAACACTGCATGTTTTCACTCATAGGTGGGTGATGAACAGTGAGAGCACTTGGGCACAGGGAAGGGAACAATACTCACAGGGCTATGTGTCCGGGGGGCGGTGGAGGGGAGGGGAAGTGGGGTAGCAGGGGAGGTGTGGAGGATGGGGAAGGATAACACCAGGAGAAATGCCTGATGTAGGTGATGGGGGTTGGGGGTGGAGACAGCAAACCACCACGGCATATATGTACCTATGTATCAATGCTGCAGGATGCAGGACATACACATGTACCCCAGAGCCCAAATACAATTTAAAAAAAGAAAAATTTTATATTTTCAGTATTTTTTATAAACAAAGAACAGAGATTTATAAACATTCTATAGTAAAAAATGTTGAATTAATTAAGGAACTAATCTTAAAATAATAAAGTTTCAGATAACATACTTAAATTGAATTTTTTCAGAAACTAAAAATTGTTTCAAGTAATTAACACTAAAAGAAAGCTAATATTTTTCCTTTTGTGATGTTCTTTTTTTTATAATATTCCACAGTTTTTAGAAGGCATTATTTTTCAAAGTTCTAAGAGTAGCTATATATATTGCAAGAACAATCAAAACGTATAATATCTAAAGACACAATTAAGTACATTGCCTTTGTTCAAAGAAAACAAGGTAGAGGAATATAAAGCAGAAGAATTCGAAAATCTAGGTGATTTTAAATTGATACAATGCTGTCTGCAACATACTGTAATTTTAATGATTATCTTGTTAATCATAGAAAGAAAAGTACACTAAAATCCCATAACAAAGCACCTGTAATAACTGATTTGGAACCTTAGAGTTCTGTTGTACTCTGTGCTTGTCAAACCAATGTTATCTTTGTTCAAGAGTCCTAACATGGCCCCAGAGAGTATAGAAATGGTTGAAGGAACTTTGGAAAAGAAGAATCTGAGAGAGAAAGATGTAATGAAATAGACATAAACATAATGGCACATATAGTTACATAAAGAGTTTTAGTAAAAATCAGTAGACATAATCTATGTATCTCTGGAGAGAAATGTAAGCTGGGGAGCAGGGAAAGCAAACTCTACAGAATAGAGAAAAGCAGACATCTGACATTCTACCCTAAAATGAACAGGGTTGTCTCACAAGCAGTAAATACCTTTCCTTTGGAACAGATGGTATGAAAGGATGCTGCATTAGGCTGAAATATAAAATAGATACTTAATATATCTTTCACAAATGTTAATAAAATGTTTTGCATATATTCTTAGAGTTATCTCTTGATGTGTTAACAAAACCCTGTACAATTTACTAGCTTAAACCACCATGCATTATTATTACTCCTGATTCTATGGGTTGGCTGGGCTCAGCTGGATTGTTTTCATGTGGTATGTCTCATGCAGTTACAATCAGACAGTGTTTGGTGCTAGAGTCACTTGAGGCCTTGACTGGCTGGCTCAATGTCCAAGATGGCTTCTTCAGTCACGTGTCTGGTGTTTCAAATAGGATGACTGGAACAGCTAGCCAGGCCACTTTATATGGCCTTTTCATGTGGTGAATATCCACATAGCATGGTGGTCTCAGGGTCATTAAACTTGTTACATGATGGCTGATTTCCCCACAGAGAGTGTTCAAGAGAGTAAGACAGAAATTGCTTTTTTTGTGAGATGAAGTTTCAATCTTGTTGCCCAGCCTGAAAAGCAATGGTACAATATCAGCTCACTGCAACCCCTGCCTCCTGGGTTTAAGCAATTCTCCTGCTTCAGCCTCCAGAGTAGCTAGGATTACAGGTGTGTGTGCCACCATGCCCAGCTAATTCTTGTATTTTTAGTAGAGACGGTGTTTCACCATGTTGGCCAGGTTGGTCTTGAACTTGTTTTTT